>NC_060024.1:6938973-7241999 GCF_021134715.1 Daphnia pulex | reverse complement strand
GGTTCAAAAAATCCGCATTGAACAACCCCCATAGAACATACAAGTCCGGCTGCCTTTAGTCGCGCAAATATTTCCGGATCAGGTGAACTGGTGTAGTATTCCATAAGAGTTTTAAGCTCAAAGCAAGTGCTTTCTAGGGCGTATGACACCATCACCTTGGTGCCCTCCGCTATCAATGGAAGGTTCTCCAACAATTGTAAACACTCCCAGATATTTAATCCTGAATCTAAAAATAATAAAATTTCTTGACTTATGCATGGTACTAGTATAATCACGTATAATAATGAGTTGGACGTTTTTTTACCTAACTTTGGTGTCGGTTCGTACATCGTGAACATGTTACGTCGCTTTGTCCCACGATCAGATCGTGAAGGACCAACTTGTGGTGTAACCTCACATGGACGAACATAAACCGGATCTCTCCGTATGTTTGCCTGGATGTTGTTAGAAGCAGAAAGTCTGGGTGATGGTAACGTCGAAGTCAAAGTTGAATTGAGTGTTGGTTATGACGCGTTTAATTGCTTCATCACTTCTTTCATTACTGCACTAGAAATACTAGCGATTTGGTCTTCAGAAAGTCTGCTGCTGGCTTCCTGCCTGACAACGTCGACTTTGGAGATGAAATTGAATCTTATTAAATTTTTTCATTACGTAGTGTAACGTATAGTCTAATTACATCTGTTTGGAAGGGCACGAGGACGAACTGCAGTTACAAATATGCATGTAACTGAAAAGACAATTAATACAATTCGACTGCTTACCTTCTGTCAAATCTGCCAAATCCTGGAGCGTTTCTAGAAATTTTCGCTATTTGCCGTTATTTCCCATATTGCAAAATGAAATTGTAAACTTTTTCAACTGTGATGATTTCGGATGACCAAAAAACCCAAAAGCAGTTGAGAATTTGAGATACACCAAGAGAGCCAAAGCCAAGAGATGTTCAAGATCTCAAAGAGTTCCGGATGGAACACACTAGAAAACTTAAATAATGATTAAGTTTAAGTATTACTTAAACGTAGAACTAGCTACTTAGTAGAAACGTAGAAGTAGCTACTTTTATCATATATGTAACCGTTTTTCCAACATAATGTTCCGTATTACTTAAAGAGTCATCGAATAAGGTAAAGACAACCAGCTCTTCAGTTAGATAAGACAAAAAAGCCCAGACAAAGCCTCTTTTGGTACATAGCCACCAAGAAAGTAAAGGATCAGCTCACACAGCTCACGATAATCCTTGCGTGATAGAATGGTTTTCTGTATGCAATTCGTAACCTTAATCGTCCTGTTGGAATTTAAATTTCAACTTGGTCTGGTTGGCCTTTTTTATTTATGATCTCTCTGCCAATGCAGAACTTTCAGTTTTAATGTACGGAATCAGTTTTATCCATCAGAATCAGCGATGAATTTAGATGAATTAACAGATTTTGATTTGTTCATTAGTTTTAGACACTAGATCATGTCAGTAGCATTTATACAATTTGAGATGGAGGCGTGTAGTTAGACGATGTTCTCGCTCATTCGACTCGTCAGTAGTTGCAGCTTCTAAAGCCAACCAGGTACACTTGATACTAATCTCTCTTCTTGCAATCGCGTTAAATAAATTAGCTTTTTAAACTTATGGCTTCATTAATCTACGGACTACTTATTATGGCCCTGGTATATCTGGTAACATTCTATAATTCCAGAATGGGTCTCATGTGCTGTTGCACATTCCTTTCTGGAATAAAATTGAAAATTTTAGAATTGCTTTAGCACACATTTGGCTAACTGAGTTCTACTCAATTCTTGCTGATTTTGCATGTGTTACAAGAAGCAAAGGAACTATTGCGAACTATTGCACTGAAGTTACACTTACAACACTCATTTTTAAAAGAAGGAGATCAAAGAAATTTGACATTATGCCAAGCAAGACACCCTAAGCCTTCCAATCAGACATCCCATTTATTCAAAAGACACATAAATTACATCAGGGCGATACGAAATCGAATAATTCATCAAACGGGTGTCTTGAATCAGGTTGCTACAGATTTATCCAACTTACTCTATGTATTGATCGAAAGTAAATGACTACGGTAAGAATTTATTTAAAATCTGTTAACTAAAACAGCAGTTAAATCATTTGTCTCATTTCTAACTTTCACAAAGGAAAATACATTACTACCCCTGCCAACGAAAAAACAGATTTGCTTTTCAAATGCAATCAAGAGAACAAGGAGAACCTGAAAATAAATATCATGCTAGCTGATGGTTGAATACAATACAAATTTGCTGTAAACGTCATTCAAATAAAATTATAAATTCTCTTTCAAATAAATTCAGAGCCTCTTTCTGCAAGTTTTTCCCTGGATTTCATGCATTTATTGGTTGCGAGAATTTCAGTACCATCCCAAACCTCTTCACTATATTCAAGTCAATTGGGTCGATCGGCTCTGGACTTTTGAACTCATTCTATGACTTAAGTAAAAACATATCATGCTAAAGTAAAATTTTTATGCTAAACTCCTAATTTAAAATCTAATTAAGTCTACGACGAGGTTCCGATAACAGCCGAAATAGGTGTAACTGCACAACCACCAGGAGTTGTGTAATTGCCGAAAAAGTCGTCGAACCACCTCCCCCCCCCCTTTTACACCCAATCCCCTTCTGCACACAGCAATCCCCCCAATCCCCACAGCTCATCTAGCGGTCAGATTTCCAGCAAGGATATATTTTTTTACAAGTAAATATCCATTCAAGCATGATCTGACCGCTAGATGTGCTGTGTACCGGCTGGGTTTAAAGAAGGGGATGGGGAGAAAAAGTTACACTAAGGGGAACATAGCTCGAACGCCGGCCTAGAAGTTAAGTAGGCCATGTTTTAAGTAGGATTAAGTGACAGCTAAAAATGGATGAGCACTACAGTGGTGTACTCGTTAACAAAAGTGCCTTTTTTATGATTTTGTATTTGTAAAAGTGCGCTACACAAAATTGTAACACATTATTATTAAGATAGTCAAGAAAGATGAAGGTGCGTCACACGGACGTGCTTCATGAGTGTGCTGATTACATCAAATAATTTGTAATACAGTAAATTAAAAAAAATTAAAAAAAAATTAAGTAATAAAATCGATAATGGGAACGGAAAATTGAAATGGAATTTCAAGCCGTACGCCATTTTCTGCACATATCTTGTGTCTTTTTATTCAAAACATTATTTAATTGAAAATAATTGTCATTTTAATTCATTAGTCAAACAAAACCTTGTTTTTTGTTCCAGTATCAATGCTACAGTTGGTTTGTAAGATTGTTGTCTTCAGATTTTGCGTATTTAATTCAACCACCATTGGTTAACACGAATTTTTGTGTGTTGAATTCCGTTGGTATAGCAAATCAAAAACATTTTTGAAGCATTGAAGTTTTCGTTCATGTCCGAAAAGTGTTAATGCTCTAGTGGCAGTGTGAATTTTTCGGTCAAGATTGGTTTTTTTATGATCATCCAACGAATTCCAGGATTGATCCTTTTCGATCGAAGTATTTTCCTTTTAGGTATTTCTTGTTTCCCTTTATAAGATTCCTGTAAGAATATAACAAAATTTGTTAGTAAGAAAACTTAATAAAAATAAATATAAACAAATTACCTTGAACAGAGTAAGTCTCATTCTCAGTCTCGTTCTTCTGTGTTCTTTTGTTTAAATTGTCTTCCAATAACAATTTTAGGTGTTGAAACTGTTTTTTTCCTTGAGTTACGGCTTCATCTCTCTTTCTTGCTAAATCTGGTCCATCACGATTAATTTCAGAACCTTTCAGTGAACGAGAAGATGTGACGAATGAAGAGGCTTCAATGTATGACTCTAGATTCGTATGGTGAAAAAATCTACAAATGAAGCAAACGTTAACAGTGAGCAAAATTTACTAAATCCTAAAAATTTGTGATATCATGTATTCGCGAAAATATTCAACACCAACTCTTTCTTACCAGACAAATATACTTCTAACTGCACACTGTCGGCTAAATGCCTACCAATATCGTTTCAAACACGTTTCCTCACCGCTTTGCTCTTGTCTTTCCGAAGGGGAATCTGTTGAACATTTTATTCTCAGGTTACCCAATTTTTCCTCGCATCAGCATGAGCCTCTATTTTGTAGCGTCCCACGGTATAGGTTAACTTGGCCCCCTGAACTCTACGTGTCCATCCAATCTAAACAACTTCTCCGTGCCCTAAATGTTTTCATGGTAAAAACACATCGCCTCAATAACACTTGACAAATGCACGACTTTACAATCATAATCCAAAACACTGTACTCCACACCTTTTTGCCATTCTCAACATGTACCCTAACCCATTTCCCTTTTTTTTTGTTTTACTCCAAATATGTCCATCCTTACACCCTAGCATTTCTCTCTCTCCCTCTGCCATTATCTCCATGTTTGCTAATGCTCCTTGAAATACAATAAAGAGGCAACTAGCAAACCTGATAACGTCTCTGCAAATAAAAAAATATCATGTACTTACATCTTGTGTTACGAGTTGGAGTCAGAAACTATATGACAGGATCAACGAGTTACTTTGTTTCCCAAAAAGTATCTTTACGTCTGTGAAGGTCATTTCAATGTTAGTCACGGTAAAATTGTTTCCGATGCCATTTTCTTAGTCATATTTCACGCCAGGCTATTACACTAGATAGACGTTAATCGCCCAAACTTAGCTTACTATAAAAGTAGAAGCAGAAAAATATGTGATGAACAAAATTTCTTATGCAAGTTAAATCTTATCTTTTTCGAGGCAATCAGCCATTGTATTAAAACAATCTGATTGTATGTTTTCACAAGCACAATTTTGATTTTTTCGGCTCTAGAAATTTTAATTTTCTTCTATAGTAAGCTTTCACTTCAGTTACGCCCTTTTTTACTCTCTTGATGAAGCCAACCTTGTATAGCCTTTATGATGTTTGCATCCATTAGGAATTTTATTAATGAAACCCCAGGTAAAGGGATATCAACTAAAAACTAACCTACTTTTCTGAGGCACTATCAATATCCTCTTTTTACAAAACAATCAAACGAAAACAAGAAATATTATGTCTCTCCTGAATTAAATTATAAATTACAGTAAAAATAACAAACACATCCTTAAGGTCCAGCACAAAGTGGATTTATTTCAGAATTATTCAAGTCAATTTCAGAAATGAACTTGTCCTTTAATTGAAAAAACCAATAGCTGAATTTCCGTATTACTAACAGCCATTTCTCGTTGCTTTTACAAAATATATTTAGGGAGTAATGAAGTTATATTTTTGTAATCAGAAATCATATGGATATCTACTACGGAAATGTTTTTTGGATCTGTTTTTACAATACCGCTCAGGAGACGTTGGAACAAAATGAACACGGTGGAAAAAGAATGACGAACATCAGAGGTATAAAGTGGTGCTTTTTTAACTAAATTAAAGTTCTTTAAGGTCCTAAATCCATATGGGAATTTTTTCCACATCCCTATGTATATTTTGGGGATTTTTATTAATTGATAACTCGAAACCAATCCCCCTTCATTTTACCCCATCTGGTGATAAGCAGTTTTAAGTATAAAGAAACTTTTTCTTTTACAATTTTTTTTTTATTATTTTTTAATAATTTTGTCATTGTTTAAAAAGATTAAACTGCGACTGTTCGAATGCAACCAACATCACACTACTCCTTGACTTAAAATTGCTTAAAATTAAAAAAAAATGTACGGGGTAAACTATTCATCCTAATATTACCAAAAAATTACTATGAATAGAGGAGGAACACTGAAAAAAGTAAAAAAAAAAAATATGAATAAAATTGGTTAATTTGTTTGGAAGATAAAGCCAAAAATAAAAATTGCCCATCACTCTCCCCTACAAATTTCATTCAAGTTTTCGTATTCTGAAAACGTGGATCTTTTATTAATTTTTTATAATCTGTAAAAAATTCTCACGCAATACGGGAGTAATTCAAATAATCATCTTAGGACTTTCACTTCCAACGGCGTTTTTCATTGCTTAATTAATGGAATAATATTTTTATGAGATGGAATTTGAAAATACCAAACATAATTTGTTTTTGCCCAATTGTTAAGCCATAATATAAATTTCGTATCTTTTTTGAATGATTCTGGTGAATGAAGATAAATTAAATTGTGATACTGTGATATGGTATCTAATATTTAAATTGCTGGTATCCAATCCATGCTATTTATGGGTCCACAGAAAATATAACCGGGGAGAGTGTATCCGGGAGTTTATAATGGAATTCTACTTTTGAATTCGTCGTGATGATAATAACGTATCGATTGAGAAAACACTTAGCGTTAGGAGCAATTTGAATAATGACGTTTTAAGTATTAAAAATCATGTTAAATCCCCTTTATAATAGTTGAAAACTCTTTCGGTATTTTTTTCTTTTTCTTTTTTGTCCTACACAAAGAAACAAACGTTCTTGCAAAACATAAAATTTATTGAATTTTATTGAATACTACAATTAATCGAAAGTTTCCTGTACGTTTTTCCCCTTCAGCATTACTAAAACAGTTATGTTGTCAGGGAGCTGCGGTAAAAAGAGTTTTACGTAATAGAAAAGGAATATTGAACAGAACAACACTTGTATTGTCAAATTGTGAATATTACACAAACCCAGAAAACATCAAGAAGAAAATGACTTAGATTTCTTCATTTTTGATTGGTTTTTTCTCCACTGCATATGCAGTTTCGAAGGCAGTTAGTTCAATTATCAAGAGGTACGTTCCATTTTCTTTATCCAATCCTCCCTTAACATCGAGTTTCAGAAGTTAGGACAGATATCGGCAAATTTAAGCTGATAACACCGACAGGGGCTTTACTCACTGATGCACGATTACTCTGTAGACCTTTTTTCAGAGCCACAATTTTTGGGCTCGGGTGATTTTGAAATTCCAAGTGACTATCTAAGCTTTCTTCGTCTGCAATAGCATCGGATTCGAATTCAAGCTTGAATCGCTTTCTTAGGAACAATGCTGCTGCAGGTGTCAGAGCCATGGTCAGTAGAGCTACTGCTTCCATCTTCTTTCCTTGTTGCTTGTGATTGACAAATTATAAGACTTTAAATATATGAACATCAAAATCGAAAAAGGAATAAAAGCTGCTTACGTTCACATCCATGTTTATTACGAATTTCGTTGAAAGCTGTTCTAAAGACATCTAATTTGAACTTCTGGAATTCGCTATCGTGGTGCCAAACACTGCTAGAATTTGCATCATTAGCCATTTTACCGTCTTCCAACATCTTTTCGAGTTTCTTGTGGGCGGCACAAGGTGGTATTCGAGTCCATCGTGGCTTACTCATTTTGAAGCAAGAAAAACTTCACTTTACAAATCGCAAACAATACGTTTTAAACCAAACTGGAAAACAATCGACCGCAGAAGACAATTTCCGAAATATTGTTGTTGCCAGATTTCATGTTTTTATGCCAATAACAATATTATTGGCTTTAGCCTTAAATTTTCAATAACTTGTACAGTATTTTATTTTCCAAATACGAATTTGTTTGTTTAGCTTAAATTTCATGCCCTGAAATAAAGTAATCATGTTTTTAAAATTCACTTTTAAAAGCATAATATTGGCCTTATTATTCAGGCCAATATTCGGCTTGGTTTTAGATCCAGAGAATTAGTAATGGCAAGATCTTGCTCAAATAGCAAAGTTATGGCCAGATCTTTGGATAACGTATTCTTTAGAACAACTTATACTTAGTTGTGGTGCTAAATTGGAAAAAAAAACAAGCAAAAAAAAGATCTGGGTAAAAACAAAACCTTAATATTCGCCAATAAAGGCCAATATTAAGGACTTTTTTATCGAGACAGTAGATAGTCGTATCAAACTTTTCTGTTGCATGAAAGAGAGATTTAGACATGCTTTGTACCTCCATCCTCGTTTCTTCCATGCCGTTGTGAATTTAACCCAATTAATGATCGAAAATGGTGAACCACTTTTTCCGGTCAATTTTTGAATCGAAAATAAAGTATCGCGTCAACTTTTACTATAAATAGACTATAAATTGTATTTCAAATCCTCTTACATCAGTTTTATGATTTAAGGATACTAATTCTCATTAAAGTGGTTTTTACCGCAGCTTCCAGCATCAGGTCTGGATATTCTTTATATTCGTCTTTAATACCCTACATATGTTTACTAACGAATGTGGAAAAAAAGGCCTATATAAGGGTTGTACGGCCACCTTGTTGTTTGTAAAGTCTTATCTAGCAAATTTTCTCTTGGTCAAGGTATTTATGCCTTTTAAAAACTACAGTTCTAAAAATACAAGGCTATTTTAGGGAGAAAGCAACTGAGTCAACGGGCTGCGTAACTACCGAGTCGCGTCCCCGTTTAGGTTAAGCCTTAGTAGGCCTAGTTGAGCCTTAGGTTGGGAAGTTTAGTTTTAACATTAGTTAGGTCAAGCCTGCCTGACTGGCTTCCTGAGTAGAAAGTTTGAAACGCTGAATCCACAATCCAAAAGAATTTGCTTTCGTTTCAGTATACATCGTTACTTTTGTCTCTTCCGAGTAGGTTGGAGTAGGTTTTCCCTTGTAGCCGAAGGTAAACTTTTAATTGGCCAACCTTCTAGATTCATCCCCTTTATTATGTCCCCCATGTTAATTTTTGTGAAATATGATGACCATGTTTTCTTTAAAATTTCCACATGTGCTTTATCATCATAAACCACTTTTCGCGTGAACAATAATACAATGCTTCACCATTTTTAGGGAAATCACACCAACGTCATTTTTGACGAATGAAAGAAAATATGACTGAAATCATCTTAATATGAAATCATCTTAATCCAATCAAAATAAGGACGCAAAAAGTAATAAAGGTCCCCAGAACCCCCTTGCCTAAATACAAAGAGTGAGAAATGTTCAGATTCAAGGTTATCATTTTCATTTTTAGTTTTGGACATAATTTTTCTTTTCCGTTCATAAGATGGTAAACAATCACGCCACTTGATGGAGTTGGTGGAGTATGGTAAAAGTATTTAACGATAAAAACCATGGTACAATGTAGAGAGCTATTAATTGATGTTTGTCCTGAATAGACGATCCTTTTTAAAAGTTAATAAATACATAATAAATTAATTTTATTATTTCTCTTCAAATTAGAAGAAACCAAACAAATAAATCAAGCGTAAATAAAAGAGTTTACATAAAGAACAGGTATCATAACGGCGACCAGATAGTTCCGTCCTTAGGAAGTCCAAGCAATTTCAAATAGGATATCGCCAAGGTCGACATGGATATCCCTTTTATATCCATACAATGGAGCTATGTAGTCTGGGATTAGATTCATAACAGGTTTCTTCAAATTGAGATTGATATTTCAAGTTTTGCTATAGTTCATCCCAGTAATTATTTTGAAGGTTTTCCATTTGAAACCATTTACACACAAAACGATGTGAATACACACCATTTACACAAGACTCACAGTAGTCCTAATCTTTGTTCGGTCGACACAGAATGTTTTGATTTCGGGGTCAAGAATTTGGTGACGAATGATCCGAATTATTCTCAAAATTAATAATCTCCAAAATCGACCTTTTTTATTTTAGAAAATATTCAATCTTAGCAAATGCCCTATTAATTGACTAGTGCAATGTATTTTACATTACACACCCAAGTAGTTATCCCTCCCCCAAATCATTAAAAATGTAGATTACAACTCAATCAATTGTTTAAAGATTATTTTGTAAAATAATGTAGCGTCTTTATAAAAATAAAAAAATTATCAAACGCCAAACAGTCTTAAAGAATGTGTTCTCGTACAGCCTCCATTAATTTTCCATTACAAAGATTGTAAAGGGGTGTTTTCACATAGTGTTTTTTTTTTCATTAAAACTTGTTCTACTAGAAATATAGCAAAATCAAGCAACCGTCTATGATTTTCACTTTCACACACCCCAAGTGATAATCCCTCCCCCAAATCATTAAAAATGTGTATTACAACTCAATCGATTTTTTTCTATTATTTTGTAAAATAAAGTAGCTTCTTCATAAAAAATAAAAAAATTATTAAACGCCAAACAGGCTTAAAGAATGTGTTCTTGTACAGCCTCCATTTTTTTTTCCATGACAAGATTTTAAAGGGGTGTTTTCTCATAGTGTTTTTTCTCATTAAAACTCGTGCTACTAGAAATATAGCTAAACCAAGCAACTGTCTATGATTTTCAATTTTGGTAAGGTAATTTTAACAACTGACATTTTAATCCGTCTTCAAATACAGATTAAAGAGTTTACAGGAAAAAAAGTTGTGTTCAATGTTGCTTTTTTGTAGCATGTATTTGTTTCGTCCGGTGACGAACACAAAAAGCCTCAGAACTAAATATAAAAGCCCTTACTCAACGTTCGTTGTTCAGTAATTGAGGGATTTGTTGAATAATTCTTCTGCAACTTTCATTCCCGAATTAAATTCGTGCAATCTCTTCTTCGTCATTAAAGTGGATTACAAAATTTGTGGAAAACACCATCCTTCTGAATTAGACGAGCAACAACGACAATAATGTGTAGCACTGACAACGGAATAATACAATGTTTTAAAGAATAGCCTCATCCTTACTTCCGCTCGTTGAATATTTAATATTTAATTACAGTAAATGATAAATAATATGTCCCACAAGAGAAAGCATAAAAAAAATTCGCTTGAGTATATAGTAAGTGTAGTAAAATACAGTACGTTTTTCGTAACTCAAAATTAAGTACGAATTAAGTAGGCAATTACATTTAAAATATATACTTGTCTGTACTCAAATGAAGTCCCTGTTTTCCGTTTAACTTGAACTCATCCCTAATTAATAACTAAATTTCAAATTAAAGTTAAGTATTACCATTAACGAAAATTCTTACTCTACCAACCAAAGTAAATCCGACATTTTGCTTCATTACAAGTTTTTTGTTACACAATCAAACTTTTTATACCACTACTAAAACATCTTTATCGTTAATCGGAGACAAATGCTAGACCTTGGATTAGTCCATTTCTGAACATTGCAATGAATATGTTTCTGTCTCAAAATCTTGCTCTCGTCTTTAAGCTTGTGTCGTCCATTTAGAACAAGAATATAGCTTTGTTATGGAGAATGAAAAAAGGATTCTATGTCTATACTACCGTTTAGAGGTTCATAGTTTAGGGTAGGAAGAGGAAAAATCGTAGAGATAGTAAAAAACTATAACGTGTCACTGTTTATAGATGTACCACCAAATCCTGCTAAATCCCACTCCCAAAAATAGCATTTTATTTAGTTAATGGCATTTTATTCAGAGTATTTAAAACTGCTTTTTTTACTTTCCATTCATTACAGAATCCCGGAATGCTTGTGGTTTGTGGTTAAATGTAAATCAACATCTGATGGAAATCCAATTCAATTGCAATGATTCAAAATTTCTTTGGAAATCATGAATGAAATTTAATACTTTAATCATCTCCATTATGCCTAATCGTCTATTAACTTAAGTAAAAAGATCAGCAATAAATCACTTAAAATAAACCGCTTTTTAAATACTAACCTAGCTCAAATACATTAGATTATATAACTGTCGTCAATATTTTTAAGAGTTAATGGTCGTGTGATAAAGTGTTCGATTAGCCCATAATTGAAAACGAAGGTGAAACTCTATGTAGAGAAATTTCTACTTTATCCTTCTATTACCCAGGATTTTAAAAGTAATACTTCCACTAACATGAATATGTCTACACATTCTTTTAAAAGCCATCCGCAACTAACTGAGACCAATTTGATTTTTTTGTGGAAATCTTCGCTTTGGTTTGGTTTGAATAGAAAACAGGTAGGTTTGATTCAAAATTTTTCTAAGTTGCCATTGGTAAATAATTTAATTCTTCTTTCCGCGGAACATTTTGCCAATACTTGGACAAAATATTAAACCATTCTTGCTTTCTTTTGAGTTTTAGCAAACTAAACAAGAGTCATGGGTTGAGAACGGATAAAAGAAGACAGTATTATGGCTTTTCGTCATACAGCCACACAGGTTTCGTCAGTTCACGCCTTACAGCTTCAGGAAGTTTAGAATTTTCGGTGTGATATTATTCGGTCTACTTGTGTCATGTAACCGTTTCCCGATCATAATTTTTCCGTGTTACTTAAAGAGTCATCGAATAAGGTAAAGGCAATCAGCTCTTCAGTTAGATAAGACAAAAAAGCCCAGACAAAGCCTCTTTTGGTGCATAGTCACCGAGAAAGTAGAGAATCAGCTCACACAGCTCACGATAATCCTCGTGTGGTAACATGGTTTTCTGTATGCGATTCGTAACCTTAATCGTCTTGTTGGAATTCAAATTTTAAGATGGTCTGGTTGGCTTTTTTTTTATTTACGATCTCTTTGCCAATGCGGAACTTTCAGTTTTAATGTGAGGTCCACCAGAATCAGCGATGAATTTAGATGAGTTAACAGACTCTATATCATGTCAGTAGCATTTAAAAACATTTAAGACGGAGGCATGTAGTTAGAAGAAGTTCTCGCTCATTCAACTCGTCAGTAGTTGCAGCTTCTAAAGCCAACCAGGTACCCTTGATACTAATCTCTCTTCTTGCAATCGCATTAAAGAAATTATAGCTTTGAATTAACTTAGCTTCAGTTAATAAAACATGTTCTTGAAAGACAACTTGTTAAGTTTTTCGTCGTGTTTTGATGACGACTGATTTTGAGAAAACATTAGGGACACATTGCTATATTTTAACCGCATCAAGTTATCGTCAAATACTGAAATAAATGTTCAAGAAATCGTCAATTACGCATAAAAATATTACCTCTTTCTAGTATTAAAGGTTCTGCTGGCGTAGTTTTATTGAACTTCTGACACAATTTTTCTTCCAAACAACATTGAAAAAAGGGAGAATGGGGTGAAACTATGTCTTGAAGTAGGAATCTCTAGTAATATTACTCAAAGGTTTGATGACGTCAATAGTCTTTCAAAAGAAATTCGGAGTCAATGTAAGTCCATCCATTTAAAATTAAAATTCGAAATCATTTGAAATGTACTACAGTTTTCAGAAAGCTCATATTGTTCATCTCGATCACTCTTTTACTTTCATTAATCTACGGACTACTTATCATGGTCCTGTTATATCTGGTAACAATCCATAATTCCAGAATGGGTCTCATGTGCTGTTGCATAATCCTTTCTGGAATAAAATTGAAAATTTTAGAATCGCTTTAGCACACATTTGGCTTACTGAGTTCTGCTCAATTCTTGCTGATTGTGCACTATTACGAACTATTGCACTGAAGTTACATTTACAACACCCACTAAAACGAGGGAGATCAAAGAAATTTGACATTATGCCGAGCATGCTGACGCCGAGTAAGCCTTACAATCAGACGTCCCATTTATTCAAAAGACACATAAATTATATCATGGCGATACGAAATCGAATAATTCATCAAACGGGTCTTGAATCAGGTTGCTATAGATTTATCCAACTTACTTGATGTAATGATCGAGGTACTACGGTAAGTATCCATTTAAAATCTGTTAACTAAAACAGCAGTTAAATCATTTGTCTCATTTCTAACTTTCACAAAGAAAAATACATTACTATACCCCTGCAAACGAAAAAAAGATTTTCTCTTCAAATGCAATCAAGATAACAAGGTGAACATGAAAACAACAAGTTTTGCTAGCTGATGGTTGAATACAATACAAAGTTTCTGTAAACGTCATTCAAATAAAATCATAAATTCTCTTTCAAAGAAATTCAGAGCCTCTTCCTGCAAGTCCTTCCCTGGATTTCACGCATTTACTGCTTGCGACAATTTCCGTACCATCCCAAACCTCTTCACTATTCAGGTCGATTGGGTAGTATCGGCTCTGGACTTCTGAACTCATTCTTTGACTTGTGTAAAAACATACTCTAATTTAAACTCTAATTAAGTCTACGACGAGGTTCCGATAACAGCCGAAACAGATGTATAACTGCACAACCACCAGGAGTTGTGTTATTGCCGTAAAAGTCGTCGAACCACTCGTCTCCAAATTTAAAATTTGGCGAGGACAACCACTTACTGAAACTGAGTGGCAGGGCAACATTATTAATTGAACTGAATTTTAGCAACAAAGGGGAAAAGTTCCCTTGTTTGCAGTATGGACTTTTTTGCTATTGCCGCTTACTTTTTGACACTTCTAACAAGTTAGATTTTCATATAGAAACCAGATTACGCGATTTTTGTTTCGGTGAATATTCAAAGCATAACACAATAAAAGGCAGTTTAAAATAACAAGGAATATTGAAAAAAATTAGCCAAGTACTACCAACTTGGCATTTGTAGGGTCATGTTCGTCAAGGAGTTTCCATCACAAATTTAAAGAAATTGATAAAAGTAGAACTTGTAAAATAAAAAAAGAATTGCAAAAAGAATATGTAAATGCGTATCCAAGCAAAAGTCCAATTGCCAAACTGAAGTAAAACTTAATTCTATGTTTTCAATATTCTGATTTTAAATACCAGACATTAGAAATATATACATATATAATATGAAGAGTGAATTAGGCGAAAATTATGTTTAAAAAAAAAGAATCGCGGGAATTATACACTCATTAATTGAATTATCCTCCTTGAATTGTTTATCGCTACAAAAAAATCAGAATATAAAAATCTTATGTCCGACCATGTAAAGGACAATGTGCCAATAAGTCCTAAGTTGGGTCTTTTCCTTATCTATTCTTTGTTGGGATGTTAATATCACCGCGATGAACGATGAAATCGTCATCGGGAATAAAAAATTTTGTTCGAGCGATTATCGCGCGATAGATTTCAAAATCAGTATCGATCGATAATCGCGTTTTCATCGTCGAAGCGCTAGTTTCTTTTAACTGCAGACTGTTTTTAAGTAGCATTAAACGACAGCGGAAAATGGATGAGCACTACAGTGGTGTATTCGTCCATCCAAGTTTTTAAATACCACGGCCCAGCTGGAAAACCAGGGATATCGTTAATATAGTTTTCTGCTCTTGAAAAAAAATATGTAATTAAAATATATGAGAATTTTTTTAACTTTGCAACGTTGTAAAAAGTATCGGCGACTATAGGCGATTATCGAACCGATAGGCTACGATTTTAAAACTTCATCTTTAGTTAATAGTTGGCAATAAAAAAAACACCAGTATCACTATCGCAATCAGTAATACTTTTTTGCGATATTAACAACCCTGATTCTTTGTAAGGATCCGTTTTATGTCAGCGTTTTTAATGTATTTATGTAAATTTAAAACCAGTAAATAGTATAATTATGTTAGTATAATATGTATAGTTAAGTATAATTTCAGACCTGTTGAAATGTCCTGTCGCCATCAACCCCAAAGACAAGAACTCGCAAATGATAATAACGTAGGGCCACGTGACCGTCAAGACGACCCAGATAGATGATGGAGCACGGGCAAATCTTGGCAAAGGTCAGAACAAACAAGAGCAGCCGAGCTTATTCGAAGCCAAGGAGAGCTTATTCGAAGTTTGCATTAGAAATAGACATACACATAGGAGAGAGCGGGGCTATTCCGGACAAAATTTTGCAAACTGTGTAATAGTTCACATTTCTTTCAGTAAAAGCTAATATAAGTATTTGTTTTTTGTACCAAAATGTAGCCCAGGTATTCTTCTTTTAAAAACTTCTTTTAAAAATGTTTTTTAGTTATAAATTAAGCTTAAATATAAACGGTTTAGTTTTACTGACTTTTGGTCCGGTTCCACAAAAGGGGCTTTTTCGGACAGTTTAAGACTAAATATATTTAAATAGTTTTACCCAATATTATTATGTATAAATATACCAATCGAACCGAAATTTAATTTCCGTTTTGATGGCATAACTTTTGAGTTGGCTTAAAGTAACGGAAATCCAAGAAATCAAATGAAATTAAATAAAGTATAGTAAAAATTTGTTTTCCCTTTGCCTGCGGTGTGTTTAGCACAACCCACAATTTTGTGTATGCCGTCCGGATAACCCCATCAAAATAAGATTGACATTTTCGTTAATTGGTGGAGCTTAGCTTAGTGGCAACGGTGAAAAAATTATAATTTTTAAACAAATAATTTTCTTAATTTAGCAATAACCTAAAAACATAGCGAAAAACAAATACTAGGTGGCAAATATAGCACATTATATAGCATGGTATTTTTTTAATTTATTTATAACAATATTTTAGTGCTAAATTTAGAGTGTTTCGCCCTGTCCCATATAAGCCCCGAATTTTTCCACGCCCACTTTTTTTCCGCAACTTTAAAAATCGGTAGCGGGTAAACTAAAGACTCTAAAACAAAATTAAAAATAATGGAGATAGAAAAAAGCGAGACAAATACAATAAACATTTATTTTACAAATCGGATGATTAGGAAAGGCCCTACACGAGAAAAACAAAAACCGGCTCGTTGAGCGTGGGGAGGAGCTTAAAACACCCTTACGCTACAGTACATATTCTTCCGTCACACCAGGTGGCGCTACGCTACGCTTTGCTCCGTAACGTTGCGTTAGTGGCAGTGTGAATGCCCCTTTAGTAGTAAGAGGATCAAGAAAGCGCCGAACTTTGCTAATACGCCACAAGTGAAAGAAAGAGGACCGACAAATATTGCGAATGTGGGAGGACATCGAAAGATGGGAATCAAATGTGACGCCAAGGTGTTTGACTTCAGCAGACGGTTGAAGAATGCCGGAGCCCATTTCCAAAGGTAGAGGGGCAAGTTTGTGGTCCTGATGAGGTGAGACGGCGTAGAAGAAGAGACACTTGGAAAGGTTGAGGATGACGTGTTGATAAAAAAGCCATCGATCCCGAAAAATTAAAATTGAAATCTGAGTCGAAATTGCGCCTTTCATGTCCGTGTTTTAGTCACATTACACGCATTCCTGTGGCCCATAGTCTACTCTAATAACGGCCACACGGCGGGCGCGGGCTATCTCTCTCTGTACCGATAAGCCCCGCCTAGTCACGTGATTGTTACTTGTCTGTACTTGTTGGCCCACCTCTTTTACTCCGCCTTTTTTGGACATTCAAAGTTCAAACAACTCCATTCAAACAACTCCAAACAGAGTAGGCTATTATTTGGACAATACAGGCGAGATAGCTCGCCGGATGGCTGTGATTAGAGTAGGCTATGCTGTGGCCATATTGTACTTTTTTTAAATCATGTGGTCCTCAGTTGACACATCGCGCTCACTTGTATTAGACAAACATGCATTATTTACTATATTAAATAAGCTGAAATAGGCACATCCCAACAGTAATTTTTATGACTCGATTAACCATTGAAAAAACACGTCAGCGTGATGTATGCACAATGATTGGGACTTTGGGCGACAATTAACTTGGAAGACACTGAACTATAAGCACAGCAGGATCGTCTGACGTTTACTACACGTTTATAAAATTAAATTTCAAATGAAAACTTAACTTACAGTAAACTTAATATTTTTTACTCACTTGGCACGGCATTACTGTCTAGCAACGATAAACAGGAAGAAATACAACAGGTGGTTGTAGACAATTACAAATTTTTTTAAATTCGTGAACATTACATCAAACTATTTATTACACACACTATTTCATCTTAAAGGGGATTCCAGATTTGTTTTTAACTAAATGAGTAATCATATGTTCATCTTATGTATTTATTAATGGTCTAAAAAGATGTCTGTAGTGTAATTCTTTTCTGAAGAAGCTGTTGTATGAATAAATAATGTAAATAAATACACTCATTAATTACTGATAAGCTATTGACCATTGATTTTACAGCTAAATTTGTTCAATCATATGTTTCAAAACCATAAATCAAACATTCACTCGTGTTTAACTGTTTTTTAATCACAATGCGCAATTTGAAAAGAGAAAGTATGATATTGTGAGCGGAATAAAGTGTATCCGAAGGCCTCTGCTTTGTCATACTCCGTGGCACTTGTAGGTGGTGAGTCCCAGTTTTTATAACTTTACACCGTGCAAATTTCAGGAAAATTACTCGAGCTAAAATTTGTTACCCCGAGGCAGTGTGAGCTAAAGACTGGGTGAGGTGCTATTGTGCGGGACAGAGTGCAAAGCTGGGTTCAAATAACCGAATCCCAGTACAAAATTTTTGCTTGTTGAGACGGGGAATATTTTATATCAGGGCAAATTTTCTGGATCAGATGCACATCTTTGGTAACCAAATCAAGACAGTTTTTCATCCGGCTAACATTTTAGGCTAATCTCGAAATATTAAACATAAGAACCTATGTAAACATATAACGTGTGAAATGCGTATGAGACTCACTGACTGTTTCCAACAAGAGATCAACCTTACATTACCGGTTTCTGAACATGAAAAACCATGATTGATTAGAAACAGATAACAGTAAAAAAAAAATAACCAAACACAATCAAAGCAAATGGAAAACCAAGAACCAGATCAATCATTTGTGGGAAGATGAGCAGCTTTACACCTGCGCTGGTTTCTCAGCTCCAACCACGACCATAATCTTCTGCATGAATACGGTGAAAGCAACTGTAAAAAATGGAGAAGATGGATTTGAAGGTAAAAAGACTGATTTATGATAAATTTGTACTGTAAATCGTAAACAAACAAGGTGAACACTTTACGAAACGACGGTACTTACGAAATAGGGTTTTAAAAAAAAGTCACTCGGGGCTGACCACAACCATCATCTTCTGTAGGGTGACAGTTAATGAGGCTGCCACAATAACAAAAAATAACAAAAAAGATAAAATAAACAAAGGAAATAATAATTTTAAAAAATACAAAATAAAACAAGCTTAACCAAAGAAACTAATTCAAATCGTGCAAAACATCGAACTACATCCACTACAGTTAAAAAGTATCGATACGAAACTTACCCAGGGCTTTGCGGATGCAGTGTGGCTTGTTTTCCCAATAAATGAACACAAAATATACGGGAACGCCCGTAAATATAATCAACGCTCCGTATCCTATTTGCCACAAAGAGAATATTCGTGAGTAATTTTGAGATTTCGTGGATAAATTCTGGTAAACGGTGTCATTATTTACCCGTATCAACAGGAGATGCAATACACGGGACCACCGTGATGAAGATTGTAGCGATAATGTAAATAATGGGGAAAAAGAGGTTAACTCGAATCGGGCGCTCAAGATCAGGACGTTTCCATCGCAGATATGGGATACATACTACTGCTAAGCCAATGCTCAACTAAAATAAAATTTAAAAAAATTATCACATGTTATTCTGAAAAATGTGTAACCTCTTTCGGTCAATTTCGTTATCAACCATTGAAACCTACCCAGGTTGCAAATCCAACGTAATTGATAAGACTGTAGACGTTATCCGACGCTAAGTAAATGAGAGAGAGCATCGCTATGCACAGGACAGCAGGAGTGGGGGTCAGCCGTGTAACTTGAATCATGGTAAGAATTTCCGGCATTTGTCCTTCACAAGCTCCAGCATAGAACAATCTGCATCAAAATGAAAAAAAAAAAAAAAAAAAAACGTAAGAAGGCAAATAAATTAATTTGTGATTATTTTTCTTTTGTTTTTTTTTTTTTTGTTACCTAGATGATGTTAATAATACACCATTGACAGCTCCAAATGTTGACATCGCCACGAACACGGGAATGATCCATGCCATAGGCCCATACAAGCGTTCGGCGAAAGTCTTCATGCAAATAACACATTTCGCAAATTAACAAAACAGGAAATTATTTTTAAAAAATAATAGTAAATTAATCTAGCGAGAAACATCTTTACTAAGAACATACCACCGCAACTGCAGTAGACCCTCGCACTTCAAGGGGAGATAATGTAGTGTAAAATGCTACATTTGTAAACACGTAAGTAACAGTCACCGTAATGAGAGAAATGGCAATAGCGCGAGGTAGGTTTCTGATGTGTTGTAAATTGATTAAATTAAATATTACCCAATAATAAAACAATGTTGTAAAAGCCTACCTGACAGGATCTTGAAGCTCTTCAATAATGAAATTCAGATAATTCCATCCATTGTAGGCGAATAATCCCGAATAAAACGCCAAAGAAAGCTTCGTAATGTCAGTTTCCGTGTTTTCGAATGTAAAATATTCAGTGTGACCTACATTAAAAAATTTCAATAAGAACAAACTTAACTGACATGGCTGAGAGAAGAAAAAAAACTTTTGTTGATAGTTTCATAAAGGACTTAAGCTATGGATCGTAACATAGCGTTTGCAATATAGATTTCAAACCTAATTTTCCT
Source organism: Daphnia pulex (assembly GCF_021134715.1). NCBI lineage: Eukaryota > Metazoa > Arthropoda > Branchiopoda > Diplostraca > Daphniidae > Daphnia > Daphnia pulex. The sequence continues at coordinate 7,221,778 of NC_060024.1, read as the reverse complement.
CTCTAAATCGAAATATTCTCCGTCTGAATCCGAGTCGAAGTCGATTTAACAATTTCACGGAACGTAAAACATATCGCCAGGTGGCAGTAGCATAAAGGATATAAAATAATTTCCTTCCCGAAAAATCAATAAATAACCAAAACAAAGAGCCCGAAGATCTTCTCCAGTCAACACAGCGTGACTACGACAAGAAAGACAATTCAGATGCAATAGTTTGCAGTACCGTTTTTCACAATAAGACGTTGCTGAGTAGTACCACGTGCACAAGAGCGATAGTGGAGCAGAGCTAACGTATTGCTAGTACATATAGAAAAAAGCTGATAGGTTCACGCCAAATGAAACAAACGACGACGATGAATAGACTCCGCTATCACACAGTCACATACAAACGAGGTACCGAGGCGGAAATGTTCTCGCTCATAAAGTTTTAAAAAAACAACCAGATATTTTTACAGGGTTTTTCCTAACAATTGCACCATGTCGAAAAGAACCGCAATGACATACAACGGGATTTTAAAAAAGAAACCCGTGATCTTAAAATGTCATGTTGTCAAAATATGAACTTGTGATGCGACAGACGGATCGCAAGGGAAGCAATTAACGTCTACAATTGGTATGGATAAAACGGTATCGAGGACATCCGGATGCAGTCAGTAAAAGCTTGTAAGGGATAGGGAGGAAAGGGGACAATGACAAATGCAAACCAATCGATAAAGAGCACCAGTTCTCTTTCTGACGTCAGTACCCATAGCATTGTTTTGTTTCTTTGAATTCTAAATCTAACGGAGAGGGAATTCCAAAACATTTTCGGGGGTAATTAAACTACTTCCTTATATTGCATATATTTAAGAAAATACGAAACTAAAACGTACCGGTACAAAGTTGGTAGACGCCAGTTCCCATGATAATGAACAATGCCACTAGTTTGGCATATGTGAATGTATCCTGTACAAGAGTCGACCATTTCACGTCCCAACAGTTGACAAACGTTAAAATACCTAAATCATTCATTCATTTCAATTAATGTTGATAATGATCAATTAGATAAGCAATAATTACAGATGCAGGCAGCAGCTAATAATCGAACCTAATTAAATGGAGGAAAAATCAATTGTTGCATGTATTCGATTAATAATTCTTGCAAAAAAACATACCGATTCTGTTGGTGGACTGCATTCTGGAAACATAGGCGTTAAAATATAAATGGAGAAGGTCAAGGCTACTATAGCCTATAACATAAATACAAAAAAAGAATGGAATTGTATTTAACGAGTTAAGAAAATTGAATTTGAGCTTTTCAAACCTGTGAGCAAGGTCTCACAATCATGCATTCAACCCATAAACGGATAAATGCCAAGAAAGGGCCAAACGTTTCCATGATGTAAGCATAATCAGCACCCGATTTCTTTATCATACAACCCAGCTCGGCATAGCAGTAAGCTCCAATCATCGAGAAGATACCTATAATGAGAGCCAAGAATTCAACAAGGAATATAAATTTAAAACATTATTTGCGGAAGTGTGAAAATTGTTGTCAATTCAATTAGCAATAAGAAATAAAGAGGCGATCTTACCCGAGACAATCCAAACGATCAAAGCCATATTCACACTTCCCGTTTGAACCAACACACCGGTAGGAGAAATGAAGATCCCTGAACCGATGATACTGCCGACGATAACGGTGACGCCTTTCAATTTATGATCGAAGTATTGTTTGAACAGATCATTCATTTTTCTTAGAAATTTTTACCGTTTATGAGACTCATCTTGGCTTGAAGCCTAACAGCGCCTCCCTCAGGTTGATCCTTGTCTTTAGCGGTATGTTCCTCATTCTGTGGAACTTCAGCGTATTTTGTTCCCGCTTTTTCCTCCATTTGTCAGAAAATTGAATCCAGAATGCAACTAGTATTGGGTGATTTAATTTGAAAAAAAATATATAAATATTTGCAAGTTGTTTGTTATTAAATGTGATTCGTCGTTCATAACAACTGGAGTAGAATTTAACACATATCTATTAAAACTCGGATTAATGACGTACTGTAATTTGTCCTTCTTGCATTTAACACTAATTCAAATGTAATAAGCTCAACAAAAACATAATTGCAGAGTTCATGACAATCTCAGTAAATCTCCCGATCTCCGTTTTGATCTGCAAAAATCAAGAAAAGCGTGTCATAGTTACCTAAAACTAATGATGAATTCAACTTTCGGTAGACGCCGTCAAACACAGTAACGAGGTGATATTGGAATTAGAATGAAGAAATAATACGCCGAATAATCACTGAACACTACGACAAGACACGTCACGCTTGACTGAACTTCCTGATGACGCTAGTGTAATGAAAGAGCCGTGGCCGTTGTCCAAAGAAGAATGAACTTCTGGTTAAAATCACCAAATTCACGAGCAGCGTCTATAACCTAGTACGATATAGAGGTATATGCACTTGACTGGTTGGTGGTTACGCACGCTTACGCTACGCCCCCAAAATGTGACAGAAGGAACCAACTTCTTTCCGCTAGGGGCGCTAGGTATTTCTACATGGAATTAAACGGTTTAGGGAGGGAGGCCCAAGATTCTGTAGGTCTTGCCTCAACCATGAAGGAGGAGAAAAAGGAGGCCCTGCAAAGTGCAAACAAAAGTGTTGAATTGCCATTGGCAATAAATTGGTTTCTTTTTTCGTCGCTAGATGCCAAGGAGAACTCCCTTGAGATGTTGTCATCGTTACGACGTTTTAGTCTGCTTTACACTTTACTTTGTTAGAGTTAGAGTTTGAATTTAATTCGTGCGTTTTATTTTCATCATAATGGCACACATCTGTGAAAAGAATGTTATATCGATGTCATCGTTCACAGAAGAAATAAAATCAATAGAAAAAACAAATGCCGATTTTCTTGTTCTTTGTAAGGATTATCGTGCAGATGATTTACTTAAACTGATTCAGGCTACCATTGATCAAGGTGCAGATGTCAATCAAACTGATGCTAATAAGAACAATGGAATTGAATTATTGTGTGAAAACTATAATGCGAAAGATTTTATGCCAATAATATCTTGCATTATTCAAAGTGGATTTGATATCAAGAAACACAACTCTTCAGTTCTCAGGTCCATTCTAGACAGCTCAATGGACCAAAACCAACAGAATGAGGTGTTGAGACTCCTGACTCGATATGGCCTAAATTTTTATTTGCCCTACAACTTAATCAAACTCCGTAAAGAAGATGGAAGCATCAGAATTAAATTCATTAACTTTTTAATAGTAAGCAACATTTCTTTAGGCTGGCATGAGGAATGTCTTAGTTGTCAACAGATTTTGTGAGTGAAGTTTTTCTTATAATTTGTGTTCAACAAGTAATTAATTTATTTTTGTGCTACACAGACTGATTGACAAATTTGGTAGAGGAGTACTGCAACATCAATATAAGTTTCTGAATGTTTACAGAAGCTTTGATATGTTACAGTTTGCACAGGAAACAGCTGATTCAACTCTATCTGAAGAAGAAGTAGCAAGAAGCTGTCCTAGTGATGCACTGATGAAAGAATGGAAAGTTGATGAAGATAAAAAAACAATTTTGTATCAAATCCAAAATGAGTTGAAAGATTTACGTGACAATAGTAGATTTAATTGTAAAAACTATGAGTTGTATCTAAGAACTATTTGTAGTGCTGCTGAGTCCTTGAACCATGGAGATGTAGTTGAAGAAATCAAATGGAATTTTCTTCTACCTTTTGATTTTCCCCCGCGTCCTCTTAAACTAGACAGCAGTCAACAAGAATTTGTGAATGAATGGGACAAAACACTTGAGGATTGGTCCCACGAAGAAAATGATGAAGATTTTGGGGAACTACTGGAAAGGGATTCGCGTGAGGACTTCATTAACTTATATAATTTCGATAATAAATGTCATGATGTGTTGAAAATGTATGTTGTGGATGGAATGTAAATGCTATCGAATAAAATCATTTCCCGATATTGCTGGCGCGCCACCTGAGACCAAATTGATTTTACCTCAGGAACATCAGACTATCAGAGACATCTCTTATCGAATCTCTCGTATACTTTATAAACGCATTTTAACACAAGATGTCTCTGCTACTATTAGAATCGATGCTTTTTTTCTTTTGTACTTTTGTATTCTACTAGACCGCGAATATTTTAAACGGAAGTGATAGAAATCGGTAGTGATGATTAATGCTTGATTAAAGGAAAGCATAGCAATTCCAGTTTATTTTCAACGACATTTTCTCTTAGTGTACAATCTTTGTTAATTATTTGTTTGTACACTAACTTTTCCTATCTAGGAAAAGTTAAAAAGACCAGTCTAGACTGGTCGTTCTTACTAAATGTTCTTCGTTTTCCTGGGAATATTTTAGGCTATATTAAAATAAACTTAAGTTACGCAGTTTATTTAACTGAGCGATCTCTTAGCCTACTCAGTTGCATTCTTCCGGTGTGTATTTGTACTTCTAAATCCAGGAAGGGACTTTAAAAACCAAGAAATAATAAAATATGGCTTGTTTATCCGTTTTGCCGTGACGTTGTTGGCAGAATGACAAATTTTCTTTTCTTTTACAAAATTTTCTGTTTGATGATTTAAATTTTTTTCGTTATTTACAAGATGAAGGTTTTTCGCATCGCTTTTATAAACCACGGTTAAAGTTAAAAAACAAAAATAAATTCACGAAATGTTGACTGAACGGTTCAAATAAAATAATGTAAACAGCAATTTGTATTGACTAATAAGCCACGACGATAGTAATCGTTTGTTATTGTTAAATGTTTGTTTATCAGATTTAGAATCATATGTGGTTATACTGATCATGTAGCAAACTGCAAACCATAGTCTTGATTCCTTAGAAATACTTTTCAAACAATTTATTATTTACATTATTTTTTTTTCTTCAGTCCATCTAGAACGTCAAGATCAAGAAACATGTAAGTCGTGGAATGCGGTCTAGACGACAATTTGGTATGAATACAGATAGAGTAGATTTAGAACACCAGCATTCAAAAACAATTTAACAAAAGGAAATCAGACCAGCAAGTATCAAAATATGCCATTGTTGTAAGTGGCCAGTGGTCTTCTGTTATTCATATTTACTTGTTTTCAAAATATGTTAAGTGAGCGGGGAAAAGACACAAGTAGATTGGAAAGAGTTATTTGAGGAGAATGTCAGAAGGGCAACAAAAATTATCTAGTAGATTAGGGCTTTCCGGGGCTTATGCATTTATCGCTCATAGGGTCTACTGATTTCTTCGTAAACCACCAAAACGCACCAAAGGGACCTTCGCTTTTTGATTGGTATTCCAACACACAAGTCTTGACGTAAACTTCCTGTATTTATCTGAACATAATTAATCGTGTCTATTTTGCAGGATGCTAGCAAGAAGGCATTCCAAGAATGGTGATGAAATCCGCAGCTTATTTGGCAATGTAAGATGAAGGGAAAAACACAAAAAGGCTCGGAGCAACTTTCGAAAAAATATACAAATGCGATATTAACCTAGACAAAGCAATAACAGGTTTACGTTGAGGCAGTTAGTCTTTCCTCTTACGTAAGAAGTAATAGAAATTCGCCCTTTAAAAAAAAAACACAAGGTAGAATACACAATCAAGCCAATGATTGAATTTTTACACAAACTTTGAAATATAAAAATTTGTTTTAAGTCACGTCCTTGTACACATGGCGCCATGAATTGATTTGGTTTTCGTTATTTCGTTCATTATTTTTTCACAAATCTGAAATTCGCCAAATGATTGACCCGGGTCGGTTGGTAACCCGGATTCTTTCGCCACAGATCATGGTTATAATATTTTTATGGATCGCAATAGTTCTTATTATAATTCTTCCGGTTAACATCGGTGTTTTCCAATTTTGATCCCGAACGAACAAAAGCGAAAACAACCCGAAATTTTTCAAATCACACTTATGATTTCAATCCCAAGGATTCAACACAGCCAGTCATTTTAAATTCCGTAAAATTGGTCTCGTTTTGTTTTGAGTCCATTACAGAATGAATTTCATTCCAGCTAATAGTAAGCGTTGTGACAGTCTTACTTTTCACATATGTAATCATCTACACCATTGGCCAGCACCATCGTTCGTGCAACATTTCATCTATTTTTAATGGCTAAATAATCCTCCGGCTAAAATAATTGCGGAATCAATTTACGACATACGAAACGAGACATGTCCAAAGACTATAAATTGAAGTCGAAATCAGCGATGCAGGGAAGACGCTACCAAAATATGTACGTCAATGAATGACCGATGAATGCGAGCGCAAGACAGGAAACGCCTTGGACCTATGAATCCAGAAGGGAAAAAAATCCGAAGGTTGCAACCAATCTAGATGACCTTACAATTTGATGCTTGTGTTTGCGTCAATCTGGAACGCGAGATTGTTTCCAGACAACTTGATTATTGACTACACCACAAATGTAGAAATGTCCAAATTTTTGTCAGTCTCGAAAAACCAAGGCTGTATAACATTCATTTGATCATTTAGCGCCCTTTAAAGACTACATAAGTGTGTGATTCTAAGAACCCTTGTTTGGCATACACACAACTAAATATGGTAATATATGTGCACGAGAAAAAGGGTAGACTATTGAAATTCATTTAACTATGGTCACGATGGAATGCGCAAAGACACTGGCTCTGTTGCAAAGAGGCTAAAATAGAATGTCGAATTCTCTAGAATTCGAAGTCGACCAAGGATATCCTTGAATTGAAACAAGGGCCAGCAGCCAGCTCTGTCTCTTCTTTTGATGTTGCAGTCAATGAATAAATACAAGCTATATACATTTTAATTAGCAAAATAGAATTAGAATATAATAAGCAGAGTTGTAATGTCATTTTCGAACGTGTTAAATGGAAGCAATGCAAAAGAAATAAAACCAAATGACAAAACCTAATCGTTTTGTAAGAGTCGGAATTCGGAAAGTGGTGGATATGTTTGTCGTTGGTTGACGTGGAAATAAAAAAGGAATCTATCCGAAATAGAATAACTGAATGACGAAGGTTGGTTAAAGGAAAGCGAGGGTTGTCTTGGAGGATGAACATTTCTTTGTAGGGCGCTGATGGAACAAAATATAGGCAACAGCATTATGCAGCATGCGCTCTCTGTGTTGCCCTTCCATCCGGTCGTGGGTTTAGTTATAGAACCCGTCGATGAACCTGTGACCCAGTGACCTAGTCCACTGGAAAGGAACACAGAAACATCCCATCACAAATGGAGGAGACCAAAAAAAAATAAAAATAAAAAAGTATAAATATAAAAAGAGTGGGGGAACTAGGAGCCTAGGACAAAAAAAAAGTTTCCACCAGTCCACCTATAGTTTGGTATTTTCCGGTATTTTCTGTTAAATATACATGCATTTTGGTTGAAATGGGGGAAAGAACCAACGGCCGTTGTATATAAGCAGAGGAGAAAATGTGTTATCCTCATTTTCTCCAATGCGATATGAGCTGGCAACCTGTCGGATATCGAGGGTAAGGCGAGTGCCGTTTGGAAATGGAGGTGGGAAATGGAAAGTGAACGGGTCTTTCTCGTCGAGGAAGAGAAAACAAGATGTGTCATTGGGCCCTCCATAAATACGGTCAACCTCGACTATCTGTTACAGTCAATATGGGGGTCTGCTCTCTGCTGCTAGCTTGATTTGACAAGACGGGAAGTATGCGACTATGTGTGCATATAGAAAGGTAGGTAGAAATCATTTTGGAAGGATAGACCCCAATTTCATTTGATTTTTGGTGCTCATATCCTTGGACGAAGGGATTGGTCCTCGTGCCACACAGCAGCGCTATAAGGGAAGGTCACTTTCTGGAGGGGCTGAATAAGGGATTGATATATCACTGATATATAGCCCAAGCGAAAGGAGATCTATAAGATTCTATAGGAGCTAGAGCTGTACTATAGTAGAATAGCGCATAGCCGTTTGCATGGCCCAAGTTTGGCCGGCTACCTTCCTTCCCAAAAAGCTAGTTTCATTGCTATTTATGAAAAGAGAAAGGAAAGTCGATTTCACATTAGAGAAGTTGACGTGTGCCCTCCTAGGCGGTTGTGTGTGTGCCCCCTTTCACCCGACCAGCAGCAGCTCGTGCGCCTGTTGCTCTGACTTTTACCAGGAAGTCTATGGCTCCGGGGGAAGGTCACATGTTTCAAACAGCAAAACGCCATTATAACCAACAAGAAAAGAAAGAAAGAAAGAGTCTTGGAACACAAACTCAGTTTGGGATATTATACTGCGACGAACACAATTCATCGGAGGTCGGCTGATCTTTTTGATCTCAACACTTTTATGGAACATGTCACGAAATTCAAACTTTTAAAAAAAAAGAAACGGAATACTAAGTACAATTTTTGATCAACGTTTTTCGTGCAAAAAAGGCTCACGTGTGAATATATAACGCAATCACGGTCAAGGGCAAGGCCTGCTAACTGAATGCGAGTCACATCCCGGAGAATGATGATAGGGTACAGTACTACAATGGCTGTCATTAAGCATCTACTGTATTTCTCAGAATTTCGAAATCTCAGCATGCATTATCGCGGAGCATTAGCCTACTTATTCAGACCCCCTTTTTTTTCTTCTTTTACTGCATGCAAAAGAGTAGAAAGTTATATATTTTTTTTGTTGATATTATATCGTCGATGCCTTTAATCGGTCGATAATAGCGAAGGCACCACGCGGATTGTGTGTGGCACTCGGTTGGTTTTTGCGCTAATTATCTTGTGTTTCATTTTGTTCGTAATAACGTATCTAGAGTATATAGAGTGCGGTTGCGATTGTGTGTTGTGTGTGTAGAGCACTTGGATTATTAGTTTGGTGCGATGAGACCAAGTGTGGTTCGTGAAAGCTGGATGAGCCGCAGGACGAAGAAATAGTTGGCGGTTGATTTTTCAGTCTCTTTTTATTTTTATTTTTATTTTTATTTTTTTTTTTATTTTATTCCCGTCGTGGTGAAAGGTGAAAGGATATACATATGTCCACGAAAACGAGCCAACTTTGAAAGTTTACTCCGCCAAAAAACGTTGACGGGGCTTCCAATCCGGCACGCGGCTGAAAATTCTGCGAATCGATTTCATTTGTTTATTTCGTTTTGTTTTGTCTGTTAGCTGCAATTTTTCAAAACCGCCAAGGAATATTTAATAGATAGCTAGACGTGTTTTTTTTTAATATCCCGTTGGAAAAAGGTGGACGTCTCGTCGATTCGCCGAAAAGTCGCTATAACTTCAAGTCAATTTGCCAATATAACAAATGGTTTTCTCATTCGAAATAAAACAAACGCATTAAGTGTGTGTGCAATAGACAGTGTCGCCTGTCTCAGAACATAGGTCGGGTTTATAATATGTTTTGGGATAACGATGTACGTGCGTCTTTTCTCTTTCTCTCGGTCAAAAAGAAAAAAAGAAAAAAAGAAAGAAAGAAAAAAGTAGTCGCCAACTTTCCCTTTTTACGAGACTTAATGAACGGGCCCGACTTCTGAAGAAAGAAAAAAACGGCCATCCAATTTCCATCAACACGTAGGAGAGACGAGAGAGAACATTAACGTTCGCTTTTCTTTTCGTTTAGGGAAGACTCCGGCATCATGTGACCCATTGCCCAATAATGGGCAAGGTGGAAAAGAAAAAGAAAAAGAAAAAACAATGAACACTTTCCCATTCTCTCTCTCTCTCTTTCTCTCCGGCATTCTGGCCAGCACCTATAGAAATATTATTTACAATACGCGTGCGAGACTCGGCGAGAAGCAGTTGCTGGAACTTTTCTTCGGCGCAAAAGTTATTCCTACAGCGGCTACTACAGGGGGAGAGGGGGGGGGGGCTTATTTATTTCTTGATGGTATTTCACATTTGCGTATTTATTAGTATGATATTATTTCGAGGAATTATTTCGAGGAGAGAGAAGAGGCGGCCGGCGGCCCAGTTATTTTCACAACTCAAGGACGCCGTGTGTGCTGTTGTCTATGGTATAACTTATTGTGCGCGCTCCGGTGTTGTCTGCTTCAATATTCTTTTATGTTTAAATATATCCATGTGTCCATTTAATTTAGCAACCTGTTCTCACTTTTTCTTTCGATTTTTCCTTTAATAATATATTATAAGTTTGTTTGGTTTGGTTTTTGTTGTCAGAGTCCCGTCCGTCCCTTCTCTTTTTAGGCGCCTTTTTCATCTGTTTATTGGCATGCACGGCATTTGTCCGTTTCTCTTTCACAAGGCATCGCCATTATATGCCAGCAAGGCAGCCAGCCAGCCATTCAGCCAGCACCAGCCAGCACCAGCCAGCCGCTAACCCGGTCCGTTACCGGTACACAAAAATACCGGTCTCCCCATTTTCCTTTTGATTTTGATTCGACTTCTTCTTTCTTTTGATTCGTTGCGCGTTTCTTGGCGTACTCGATCCGTCGATCGCATTTGCTGCGCCAGAGAGAAAGGATGAATTCGGCATTCGGCATTCGGCATTCGGCATTCGGCATTCGACGCAGCAGTTCTTCCGCGCCTGGCTGGCGTGACGCAAGCACGTCATGATCGATCCTCGGGATATCTAATATTATTGTTGTGGTCGGTTGTTTTGATTTCTTTGGACTATGTCGGTGAAGGCCGGCGGGTGATGGCGAAAGTCCTGTTACAATAAATGACGCCGTTACCTTATGAATTCCAAATGAGATGATGAACAAAAAAAAGGAAAAAACAAGCAAAGACGAAAATGAAAACGAAAGAAAATGATTTCAAATCGAGGGAGAGTTGCCCAATGAAAATTTGATATTGGCCATTTCGTCCCCTTGCATAATACGGATACCGGTGCAGGTCTCTAACGCATTTGTCATTCTGTCGCGGGAGGACTCTGCATCACGTAAGATGCAAATCATATTTATTTATCTCTCTCTGAAGAAATCTGCAAGAAAGAAAGAAGCGAATAGGAAAACTCGAAGCGCAACAGGAGAAGGAAAAGAAGAAGGAAAGAAAGAAAGAAAGAAAAGAAAGAAAGAAAGGAAAAAGAAAGGAGATGGCTTTGATCTGTGTGTTCAACGGGTTCTCATTTAACGAGGACTTTCGAAACTTTCTTTCCTTCTCCGCTTGGTTAAGGTCACCTTTTTTTGCTTTTCCTACCTTCGCCATAGAATGGCAAAGTTCTATTACCAACCTTTCGCCTCTTCCAGGCCAATGAAATTATTTTTCAATTATCACTTTTTGGATTACATTCATTCAGCATCCCCGCTCCGCCATCAACCAACCAACCAAACACGACCAGAAAACCAAAAACGAAAAACAAAAAAAAATCACGAAAAAGAGTTTCCAATTTTGGTGTTGTCGAGGTGTATTTTGCCTGCAGCCCGTCTTTATATAATCACCGTTATCTTTGCATCACTCTCACCAGCAGCACGGATGCAGTGCACAAACACACAGACGCGTTATTATATTAAGGGGGACAAAAAGTAGGTTACGTCATGTCATGCGAATCGAACTCTCGCCAGAGATTCTGTTTCTGTTTCTGTTTCTTTTTATTTCTGTTTGATTGTTGTTTTGTTGTTTTTTCTTTTCCAATCCAGTCGATTGGGTCTTCCATAAGTCTGGGAGCCAAAGACATGCGGTTCTCTCTCTGTTCCGGGGTTGTGGAACCCGGGGGGAGAAAGTTGCTGGTCACGAGCAATTCAGCAAATCAGCCAACAGCAAGACACACACACACACACACGGGACTACTAACGCGTGTGTACGTATATGCGTCATGGCGTCGGCCGCGATTCGTCGGTCCATCTTGGTCCAGCCAAGCGTTGCCATTGGTCCGTGTCATTTGGAAATGAGACGGCGTCATCAGCAGCCAACTTGTGGAGCATTTCAAGTCCAACCGCATCCTAGTCCCAGCAACGAGATTCAAAATAAGGTGGAGTCGTTCCAATCAGTAATTCCATCTCTCTTCGCCCGCAACATCATATCCGAAATGGAGCCAATGAATCTCTGTGATATTGGCTTACTTAGGTTTTGTTTGATTTAAGTTCTTCATGTCGGCTTTCTTCTGGTTTTTTTATCTTTTTTTCTCTTTTCAAATGGTAACCTAGATCTTCTACTGTATATAGTACTGGCGTTTGCCCGAGTGAAATGGACGATGCCCAGTCGATAATGAACGCCAAAAGCGGCTGTGTGCTGATGTGGTGGCTTTGGCCAAAAAAATAAACTCAACTAAAAAAAAGACAACAAAAGCCAAAAGGGGGGAAAACGCAGATCCAAGATCATTCCGATTTCGGGAGAAACCATTTCGGAGAAGAAACAAACAGGGTGACAAAAAAGTTAAAGAAAAAGAAATGGTCAAAATCATCGCTGGATAGTTTGAACACGTTTTTTTCCAACCCAATCCTGTCTTTGTCTATGCTTTTTTTTAGGGGGGGGGGGGAAGGATTTGTCTTGATTTTCTCATTCAGCGATAATGCGGGCACGGGATCACACGCATATTATTAGCCAGTCACGTCAACGGTCACGCCCTCGTTGTTTGTTGTTGGCATGAGTTTGCTACTTCCGCACCCAGCACCCAGCGAGCAGCGAGCAGCGACGGGGGCGAATAACGTAAACGCGTCCAACGGCGTGCGTGAACCTCTCAGGGGGAGACGAAAGTCGAAAATTCTAACGGATTTATTAAGGAAAGAAAGAAAAAAGGGGGTGACACGGTGATCTCAAATTCACGTATCAAGTCCCAGAAATAGACTGGAAACCAAAATCTAAAATAAAAGGGGCCATTTCGACCTTGGTTGATATCGCGAGGCCATCAGGTCACATAGGCTATAAGAATAAGAATCTTTTCGTTGCAATCACCACCACTGGGACTGTTTTGGTCGAAAATTTCATAGACTCACATAATCTACCTAGAAAGAGAGAGATTGGAATGGATTGCTGGTGTGGCACACAGGGAGGCGATTCATTTCATTGGGTTTTTGGGAACGACTGCAACTGTGTGTGGAGAGGAGACTCTCTCCTTATTCCCAAAGACGAAATGAAAGGGAAAAGTGTGCGAGAGAGGAAAGAAAAGTTGATGGACTAGTCTCTTGGATAGATTTCCCATTTTTGACCATATTCAGTTCCAGGCTTGGTGGCTTGGGTACTATAGCTGTCTAATGTCTAATGTCTAATGTCCATCCATCTGGCATTCTGGCTGCTATTGGTTTCCATTTTGGCCAATGCGAACATTCGAACGGTTTAGACCGGCAGGCGTTGCTGTCCGTTTCCGTTAGCTGCCATTTTTTACGGGACATTTGGACGCCTTGAAACTGATATGGCGCACGAATTACGCACTTGATAATTTACCACCGACTTGTACAGTTAAAGCCGTTAGGGTCAAAGACGGAAGTCTGAGACTATGCATCACGGGCCCTCTCGGTTTTTGGCGTGAGAAACAGTTAAGGTTCAAAAAATAAAATAAACGCCATCAACTAGGAGCAAACGCGCTCAGCACCTATAGCGTATACTAGTGAAAAGGTAAATAAATAAATAATAATGACATGCACTCACGTAGGAAATGTGTGGGAAAATAGCGTGGCAAGAGAATCAACATACCCAAGAAGATGATGGGGGTCGACAAAAAGGCGAGGGCATTCGGCCAAAAGGCCGAGCTATAGCTAACGCAGCAAACTGGTTCATACGGTCATTGTCGTGATCACCTCATCGTGTCTTCATCTATCTCTTTTTTATTGTCTACTTTATATACGTAACGTATAGGAAAAGGAAACGAATGAGAAATCATAAAAACCAAAAGAGCCAATGATGATCCTTATTTAGATTCCACAATGACGATATAGAGCGACCTCGAATTCGACCTTTAGTTTTCTTTTTATATGCCTAGACGCTCTTTCGGCCATAAGCCTATAAGACCGAAAGACGGAATTAAAACGGAGAGGGGGGGTTACAGCAGCAGTACATGTGATATGGGATTAAAAAGAGACGAATCTATAATTCCCTGGGCGAAGAGACTATCGGGAATGAAAGATGGAAGAGAAAATGCGAGAAGAATCCAAGAAGAGAGAGAGAAATAGAAGTAGAAGTAAGTAGCTGAATAAGAAAAACTTGAAAAGAAAGAGAGAATATACAAAGACAAAAAGGAAAAAAAAAAGAAGAGATGATGTGACGAGGAGATATAGAAGAAATACTGGTGGGGGCAGCACAAGGCATTATGGGGGCCAGGCCAGAGCCGAAAGATCCAATACGGCATGACCGGGTATAAAAGGAAAGTGGGTGAGTGCTGGTAGTACTGTGCAGGTAGAGAGACAGACAAGGAGGTACATCGACAGCGGGGCTGAGAGTTTTTTTCCCAGCACCAACAACGAACTGAGAGCATCAGGCCAGCAGCTACAGGTAGTAGCTCGACAGTGCATCGGCTCCTCGACTTCAGTCGGCAGCTGTTCTTGAACCGGAGTGCACGGTTCCCAACACTCCAGCTCTACTCGCCGTCATTTTGTCGCCAAAACAGTCAATCCATTCCGCTGTGATCATGAAGTTCTTGTGGACTTCGCTTTTTACCGTTTTTCTCGCTTCCGGTAAGTTTCTTTTTTCCAGTCTTTTCTTTGATTTGCTTTTAAGTTTTCCTTTGATTGTTCTCCAACTTGACGTTGAATATTTTTGTCCGTGTCCAATAGTTTTGGTTGAGGCGCAGATTAACCAAATCCGTAACGCTCAAAACGCCGCTGCCAACAACGCTGCCCGTCGACCAGTTGGTAAGTGTCATCTTTTATTTTTTGGGGTAATTACGACGACATTCATTGGCGAATTCCGACCAACACGGTCGGATTGTTATCAAGCGTTGCGCAATAATGATTGCCCGACCAATAAAAATGGAAATCAGCAACAACAACAACAACAACAAAAAGAAAACGATTAGAAAGAGAGAAGGGAACGGATGGAAGAGAAGGGAGACAATGATCGAGGCTTTTTGTATACGCCGATGGCCAATTTGTTAAGACTTTTCCGAGTATCTCGAAAGAGGCAAAGAGAGAGAGAGAGAGAAAAAAAATACGCCGGACGTGTATAGAAAGTTGAGAGAAAGCTACTCACCATTCTATTCTAACTAGTGATAGCTCTAGTGATGGCAGTTGACTCGAACGCTCAGATCGAGGGCAACACTGCTTCTTCATTCAAATAACTTTCACACGCTCTTTTTCGATGGCATTTCTCCTCCGTCATTTCAATTATTGCATTTGGCCACAAGAGTTCTGAGTTGGAGTGAAATCTCGGGCAGTTGTTGTTCATCTTTCTCTATCAATTGGCTATTTGCAGAGGCCAACGCGACACCGGCGCCCACAATCGTCGATGACGACAGTTTCGAAAAGGAATTGTGCAAAGCCAAGGAGGCCGGCGAATGGTTCCGTCTGCAGGCCGGCGAAGGAGACAACTGTCGTGATGTCATCCAATGCACATCTTCAGTACGTGATTATTAGCCCTTTTTATTTATTTTTGTTTCAATTTCAATTGAGACAAATTGGTCCAAATGGTCTAAATGTACTTTGTTGAATTAGGGTCTGCAAGCCATCCGTTGCCCGGCTGGTCTGGCCTTCGACATCGAGAAGCAAACTTGCGACTGGAAAGAGCAGGTGAAGAACTGCCTCATCAAAGAGAAAGTGCGCAAATTGAGGCCAATCCTGTCCACCGACGAGCCCCTCTGCCAGGAAGGCATGTTGGCCTGTCACGACGGAACTTGCATCGAGCGCAGCCTCTTCTGTAACGGAGTGCCAGACTGTACCGACGGATCAGATGAAAACTCTTGCGGTAAGTTACAACCACCCATAACCAATTTACCAGATTTTGAAGTTTGGACGGTTTAATCATACCCCCTTCCGATCTTTTCCTTCTTTTCTTTACCCGTAGATTTGAGCAACGATCCCAACCGCGCCCCGGCTTGCGATCCGGCCGTCTGTCTGTTGCCCGACTGTTTCTGCTCTGAAACCGGCACAGAAGTGCCCGGCAAACTGGACGCCAAGCAGGTGCCGCAGATGATCATGGTGACTTTCGACGACGCCATCAACAACAACAACGTCGAATTGTACCGCGACATGTTCAACGGCGTCCGCAAAAACCCCAACGGCTGCGACATTAAGGCCACTTTCTTCGTCTCCCACAAGTACTCCAACTACTCTGGCGTCCAGGAAATCCACCGCAAGGGTCACGAGATCGCCGCTCACTCCATTACGTAAGTTTTCCCCCTTTGGCTTGGTCTCTATTCCAGGTGTGGCAGTTCTAAAAACGCTTCCGCTTTTGTTTTTGAATTCATTACAGTCACAACGATGACGAGTCTTTCTGGTCGACGGCTTCCGTTGACGACTGGGCCAAGGAGATGGCCGGCGCCCGTCTCATCATCGACAAATTCGCCAACATCACCGACAACTCGATCGTGGGTATGCGCGCTCCTTACTTGCGCGTCGGCGGCAACAACCAGTTCACCATGATGGAAGAGCAGGCTTTCCTCTACGACTCGACCATCACGGCTC
The DNA here is from genome assembly GCF_021134715.1 of Daphnia pulex. Classification (NCBI taxonomy): domain Eukaryota; kingdom Metazoa; phylum Arthropoda; class Branchiopoda; order Diplostraca; family Daphniidae; genus Daphnia; species Daphnia pulex. The sequence continues at coordinate 7,205,307 of NC_060024.1, read as the reverse complement.
CCCTGCAGAACCCGCCGCTGTGGCCGTACACGCTCTACTTCCGCATGCCTCACCGCTGCCACGGCAACTTGCAAAAGTGCCCGACCCGCAGCCACGCCGTCTGGGAGTTGGTGATGAACGAGCTGGATCGCCGCGAAGACCCCACATTCGACGAGGATCTGCCCGGCTGCGCCATGATTGACTCTTGCTCCAACATCCTGTCGGGCGAGCAGTTCTACGCCTTCCTCAACCACAACTTTGACCGCCACTACACCCAGAACCGCGCCCCACTCGGCCTCTTCTTCCACGCCGCCTGGTTGAAGAACAACCCCGAATTCATGGACGCTTTCCTCTTCTGGATGGACGAGATCCTGGCCAAGCACAGCGACGTCTACTTCGTCACCATGACCCAGGTCATCCAATGGGTCCAGAACCCGCAGACCAGCTCCGAGGTCAAGAACTTCGAGCCCTGGAAGGAGAAGTGCAGCCCAGTCGGTCCCTCCGCCTGCGCCGTCCCCAACTCCTGCGCCCTCACCACCAAGGAGCTGCCCGGCGAGACACTCAGACTGCACACCTGCAACCGTTGCCCGCCAAACTACCCTTGGCTCAACGATCCTTCCGGAGATGGATTCTTTTAAACAAATCCACCATCCCCTTCAACAAAAAACAAAAAAATCCACAAAAACAAACAAAAAAAAATTATTTCTTCCAACTTTACAAATAGCAACAAATGGCCTCGATGACGAGGACAGAGGTGAAACTGTACACTTGAAAATTGTTAAGACGGAGACGAAAAAATGAGAGATTAAAATACAATTTAAAAATAAACAAAAATTATAGCTCGTGCCGTCATACAATCTGGAACAAACCAATCAAATGGCTGGCTGGATAAGCAAAATATCTTTAGCCGTATAGCAGCAGCTTCGTTCGTCTTTTGACTCTTTGGTGCTTTTTGAACAAAACACAATAGTTTCTTTTACTTTTTAAAAAATACTCAATCGAAAAAAGAAAAATTATTGATCATTTCGAATGTTTTGCATTTTCTCTATTTTCACAGCAAACAACAAACATTCCAGATGTTTTCCCCCCATTTCCCCCCCTTCGAAACCGATTTTGTATTCCAGCAACACATTTTTTTGGAATTGTTTGTGGGGGATGATGAAATGATATCTTAAATTTTTATTTTTATTTTTCAAAAAATCATTGAATTGAAATATTTTCGATTTGTGATGTTGGGGTTGCTCGGTTTCTTGTTTGACGGGAACTCTTGTTACCGTGACATCGTTGTAAAATATATGGAATTAACACACACATACCACAACATATATCCTATAGAAGAAATGGTGAAACTATTTCGAATCGCTCTGACCCTTATTATACAATGAAACTGCTACTCTACCTAACATTCCTGGGCGAAATGAGATAACCAGTTGGGAAGAAGACAAAAAACAAAAAGAAAAACAAACAAGAAATATTTGTTTGGAATGGTTCCTATAGCTTTTGAGTATGACGACGGGTCAGAATAAGTTTTAGGAATATGGAAATGGAATAGTGTGTTTAGTGGTTTGTCGTGATGGTCAGAAAGGAAATGAGGATGTCGTTTTCTTTTATTTTTCCGGGTGGACGGAAAAGATAATGCGTAAGAGTGGACGGGGGTGAGAGCCAGCCTGAAGTGGAACACGGTCGAGGGCGTGCCTTTTGATATTTCCAGAAGCATCTAGGACATCCTGAGACGACGAGAGAGAGACGGGAGAGAGAGAGATTGAGGAAAAAGCGACTGCGCTGGCTGGCCCGTTGGTTGTGTCGCGTCCATTATCCACCACATCTCGCGTTGCCTATCGGAATCTATTCCGACTTGAGAAAGGGGGCAAATGGGAAATATAAAGACGAGATGCGTTTGAGATAACAACCCAAAAAGTGGCCAACGTGCGCGGCCTGGCCGCTTACCCGAAACCTCTTTAACCCCGAAAAAAGTCGCATCGTTTAGAAGTAGGTCAGTCGTCATGCGCCAGCCAACAAAATGCGCCTGTACATACAACATACATATGTAGAGCCCAGAAGACTTTTTTCTTCTGATACGCATCCTCCTCCTCTCATCAAACAATCAAAACTAGAACGAAAAGTCATCTCTTTGCATATTGACTCAGACTACATGGACGGCACAAGACCTGGATATTACCAGGCGACCGGATTACCCGCTAAAACCAATTCTCTCCATTTTCTATCAGGAAAAATGAATTCCAAAAAGGAACAAAAAAACACCAATCGCTTGTAGATGTGGTTCTCGTCGTGTCATTCAAGATTCAAGAAAGTGCACGACAAAAAGGCGCTGCGCGTGTGCAACATCAAGACCTTTTTTTAAAATTTCATTTGATTTTTTGTTTGTTTGTTTGTTTCTAATGTATTCGAAATAAATGGAATTTTTTTGGGCTGACGGCTACCTTTCTCCTGCGCCAAAGTGTCCCCCCACAGGTTATAGTGGCGGGGTCACGTGACTGCCTTTCGCTTCCGGGATTGGTGGTAGAGAATTGACCTCGTCGGTTCGGTCGGTTCGGTCTCCCCTCTCTCCCTCGTTGTGCCAGTTTTCAAATGGACGCGCTCCATCGTTAGCTGCTACACAGTCACGTGACTGGTTAGAAAGGAAAAGATGGAAAGTCGATCTATGCTGTATCAACTCATACACACACACACACACACACACACACCATTTGGATACGTGTTGCTCTCTCTCTCTCTCTCTCTCTCTCTCTCTCTCGCTCTCGCTCTCCGCCATCGAATAATAAGACCGAACAAAGAAACAAGCCATTCCACCGTGTTAACACACGGGCCATTTGGTGAGAAAATCAGATCACTATGACGTCACCATTTCTAATGCGATGGGGAATTATGTGCCATCGCGCCCACGGAGAAAGTATCGACGATAATACAATCCTGTTTTGTATTTTTCATTATTCCTTGCGGCCTTTTGCAAATCTCCCCCCCAACAGAGTTCCCAGGTTTTCTCTTGGCATATTTTTTGTTCTAGTTATGGTACTGGGTACAACACACAACCATCTTTTCGCTTCCGGAATAGCAAGATAGTATATCGTTTGGCCTTTACCAACTTATCTTTTAGCCGTAAGTTACATAATGGGCGATAATGGGTTTGGTAGGTAAATGAAACAACATGTTTGTCACTATAGCAAATGACCACTCTCTCTCTCTCTCTCTCTCTTTCTGTTTGAAAAGCAAGAAAAAATAATAGAAAAACTCTTGTCGTCCTTGGTCGGAGGAAAATCCTTTCCCTCTCATTTCGTCGAAATTTGTCGCTGACACTGCCGCTATTGGAGAAATTGGAGCAATGTCAAACACACTGATGTCCATATTGCAATCCATGGCTGAGTGATGTATATGGTCGCATATTACAAGCCAACCGAAATGAAAATCGGGAAAAGATTGACATCGCAGATATGCTGGCGATATCGAATCTCAAATCAAATCGCATATTGAATTCATAGATGAATTACCGTTGTCAAAATAGGTTTATAGGGGGTATCATATATTTGATTGGTTTTCTCTTTTTAGCGCAATCTCTTGTAACAGTTATTTTTTTCCCCCTCTATCATGATTTATTATTTATTTTACTTTTTTTTTTTACTTTTTTTTTGTTCCTTTCAACTGTGAAATCCAGTCCTTGATGGATCGCTTTCTTTACAAAATAAGGACCGGTTGCTTAAGGTTCTTCTGGTATTATCCATAACTGTTGAAAGCACTGGAGGCGACGTTGCAGCGAAAATAAATTACAAGTCCCCATGAGTTGCGTATTAGGTGATAAGTTGATCGTAGATAGAATTATGGCATTGGGCCAAAGTGATAGCTTTCAACCTTGAACGGATTCAAAACATCCAATGTACGGGTCTGGCCTTATTATTGAATTCCCAGATGGATCAGCCAGGAAACAGCTTCCCTACTGTTCAACTTGTCCTTGTTCAACGGTATCAAGTTGATGGCATCTTTTTGAATCACTTTTCTCTCTTTGTTCTTTCAAACCCCCCCCCCCCCCCCCCCAACTTATAAATCCATTATGTTGTGTGAGAGAGTCCCAGGTGAGCCCGGCCGCTTGTTATTTTTGATCGGACAACTTTTCCGAGACGGGTGAAAGTGGAGGAAGAACGGACCAATGGTGGGCGAAAGAAACTAGTGGCTTATATAGCGGAGAGAAAAGGCGGAGAAAGAAGATGGCCGACCGGTGAGCTTAAGTTTTTTGAAGGGAGCCGTGGGAAACCGACGGGGCTGCAAAAGGAGGAGGCGCCCCAACACCCACAGCGAGACGGGAATAAGAATGACCAACTTGAACCCCGGGTATAAAGCCCAGTGGGTGGGAGAACTTCGGGAGGCAGTTGTAATTTGGAACGCGCGGCGTTCGAATCACCTGAACGCAACACAAGCTCTTTGGACTCAACTTGTCATCTCTTTCATTCTTTCTTGACATTCATTTTTGCGCATTTTCATCCGAAACCCAATTTCCTCTTCAATCAAGATGAAGTCCATCTGCCTAGTGCTACTTCTCGTTGCCGGTAAGTTTTGACGACTTTCTCATTTCTATACGATTCTCTTGATTGTGCTTAGAATTGACGTGCCCAAATGATTCTTGTCGAAAAACACTTTCACCAGCGTTGTTGCCTCATCGGTGACTCGGCTCTTGATTTAATTGTTTTTGCATTTGTTGAAGCTCATCACGTAGACCAACGAAATTAGAAATCGTGCCAAAAAAAGAAATGAGTTGCTGTTCATCATCAGATTGATCGTCAGCCGAATGCGTCCTGAATTCAGGTCATTCTTGATTTTCTGGAAGCCAAAGAGCCGACAGAGCGATGACTAACTAGTAGTATAGATGACAATGGAGAAAGCTCGAGTTCACAAGTCTCGGTAAACTGAGCCTATCGAGAGAAATGGACGAGAGAGCTGTTGTGCGATAGATCCTTTCACTTGGCATCTCTCGCGGTAGTTGACCCGCTTTCTCTTTAATTTTTCTATCGCCATTTCACACGATTCCAAGGCTGCGATCCGAGAACCCATAACCATTTCTATCGTTCCTAGAAACAGTGTCGTTGCTTTCTTTTCATTTCATTTGAATGGGCATGCATAATAACATTAATAACATTGAATGGATTTGTCTTTATCATATTTTTATTCGTTCCACCAGGTTTCAGCCACGCTCAGGAAGCTGCCCAGACCCCTGAGCAATTGTGCGAGGACAGACCGCCAGAGGAGTACTTTCGACTTTCCACCGAGGGAGATTGTCGTGATGTAGTGCGTTGCGATCGAGCTGGAATTGCTGGTGCCATCCGTTTAGCAGCTGTCCGTTGCCCGGCCGGTTTGGGTTTCGATGTTGAGCGACAGACGTGCGACTGGAAGGCCAAAGTCACCAACTGCGACAAACTTGACCGTAAGATTTTCTACCATTTCGATAACCAAATAAAATGGAAGATTTACTAAATCAAAACAATTCCATCAATGATTCAGGACCCCGCAAGGCTTTGCCCAAGCTGAAGACTGACGAGCCCATCTGCCCGGATGGTAAACTCTCGTGCGGTAACGGAGAATGTATCGACAAGGCTCTTTTCTGCGACGACAAACCCGATTGCAAGGACGGATCTGATGAAAACGCTTGCAGTACGTGTTTTACATGCACAACTCTTGGCCTTAATTAACCGAGCTGGGTGTTCATTCATTAATTTGATTTTTTTTTTTTTTTAAATCTTCAGGTGTCGACTCTGACCCCAACCGTGCCCCCGAGTGCGACCCAACTCAGTGCAGCCTTCCCGACTGCTATTGCTCAGCCGATGGTACTCGCATTCCCGGCGAATTGGAGGCCAGCAACGTCCCCCAGATGATCACGCTCACTTTCAACGGCGCCATGAACACCGACAACATTGATTTGTACGAAGAGATCTTCAGCGGACTTCGTCTCAACCCCAACGGCTGCCAAGCTAAAGGTAATAGCCTGAATTATTTTAACAAATCTTTTCTACTCATTGACTACAATTGTCTCATTTATTTCTAATAGGAACTTTCTTCGTTTCGCACAAGTACACCAACTACTCTGCCGTCCAAGACTTCCACCGCCGCGGACACGAGATCTCCTCTTTCTCCGTCACCAGCAAGGACAGTTCCAAATACTGGACCGATGGCACCTACGACGACTGGTTGGCTGAGATGGCCGGCAACCGATTGATCATTGAGCGTTTCGCCAACATCACCGACGGCTCCATCATCGGCGTCCGCGCTCCTTACTTGCGCGTCGGCGGCAACAAGCAATTCGACATGATGGCCGACCAGTTCTTCGTCTACGACTCGTCCATCACCGCCCCTCTTGGCCGCGTTCCCATCTGGCCGTACACGCTCTACTTCCGCATGCCTCACAAGTGCATCGGCAATGCCCAGAACTGCCCCAGCCGCAGCCACCCCATCTGGGAGATGGTCATCAACGAGCTCGATCGTCGTGACGACCCCACATTCGACGAGTCCCTGCCCGGTTGCCACATGGTCGATTCTTGCACCAACATCGCCACTGGTGAACAGTTCGGTCGCATGCTCCGCCACAATGTCGACCGCCATTTGAGCACCAACCGCGCCCCATTGGGTCTCCACTTCGGAGCTTCTTGGCTCAAGAGCAAGAAAGAGTTCAAGAATGAACTCATCAAGTTTATGGATGAGATGATTGCTCGCAATGACGTCTACTTCGTCACCATGTTGCAGGTAACACCATTAATTTTTTTTTTAACTCATAAGTCATTGATGATGAACGAAAGAAAAACTAACCACACGTTCGTTTGCTACAGGTTATCCAATGGATGCAGAACCCCACCGAATTGAGCGCTCTGAGGGACTTTCAAGAGTGGAAGGAGAAATGCGACGTTAAGGGACAGCCTTTCTGCTCCTTGCCCAATGCTTGCCCATTGACCACAAGGTAATTAGTTTAGCACACACAATTCATTGGAGATGTTTCAGCTCATCAATATTTATTGATTTTTTTCCCCAATCCAACAGAGAATTGCCAGGAGAGATCCTCCGCCTTCACACCTGTATGGAGTGCCCGAACAACTACCCATGGATCCTCGATCCTACCGGTGATGGTTTCTCCAACTAAACAACAATAAAACAGGGCAACCAAAATTTTTAAACCTGCAAAAACCTTATCCTTTAAAAGTGGGAAAGGATCATATTTTTTTTAATTGAATTTTTTTTATTGAATTCTCTGCACGCTCTCTCTCGTGTCCGTTATTATTTTGTGATAGTTTGTTTACCGCATTCTTTTTATATGGAGCACAACCCAAGGCATTTAATTTTGAAAAAGTTCTTCATATTGAAACACCCTGAATCTATTTGGGCTCTCCTGAGATTGCATTGAATTTATCAACAAAACTCACAATAGCAGGTACCTTTGAAAGCCTCAAGTATACATAAAAAAACAACAAAAAACTTTGACAATTCACAAAAGTTCTGCGAGTGAAATCTTCTAACGCTTCATCTTCTGTGTGATGTGAGCTGTGTATAAAAAAAATATAAATCGAACAAAATATCAAATGTTTTTACATTTATTTTCTTTCAAAATAGAAAACAGTCTCAGTAACGTGGACTTGCAGTTGAGTGAGTCATGACTTACTGATCAGCAGATCGATAGATAAGATATCAAAAGATTTTACGATCATACGATTAGAATAAATAAAAGAATAACCAACCAAAAAAAAACATAAATGCAGTAGATTTTAATATTTTATATCGAAAAGACGATAACGCTTCCCTTTTTCCTTGATGAATCAGGATCAGACCAGGATCAGACTGATAAAAATTGTTTTTATTTTATCGAAATCGACGGTAGATGGTGGTTCACGTAATGTGTTTTGACAAGGCAGAAGAAGAAGACAGAGGAAGGGGAAGTCACGGTACATTATTTTGTGTGGTTTTCCGGTTTCAGTAGTTCCTTTCGTTTCTGTGCAGTCTTGTTTCATATCTCTGTATTTACTGTTGTATTGAATAATTTAGCTGGTACGTCATATATCTCGTCTATATATACGATGACTCAGTCAAACAGTAACAATGTGGTGTATTTGCAGACGGCATTGAGAAATTTGGAAGAACGCTACAAGAAACTTCAAAATCGAGTTGAATCTTTGCAAGTGGAAAATGAAAGACTTGTCACAAGTCGTACAGAACTTGTAGTTGAAGTCGAGCGATTACAGGATCAGCAGATCCGATTGAGAGAAAGAAATTTAAGACTTACACAAGAGTTTCATTCCAAACAACAAGAATGCTCACTCCTTGCAGAAAAGCTGACAATGTTTGCCCGTGGCAGAGTTGGCAATGCATACAGAACAGACTCGGAAAGCTTCAAGTCAGATCTGACAGAAGTTAAAGAAGATCTTGAAGGATCCCATGACAGCCTTGTAACAGTTGAGCTTCATGGTAGTGCTGATTCCAGACCCAAAACACTAGATGTCACAAGCCGCACATATTCAGAACCTAATCTTAGTGCTATTCAAAGAGAATTGGATATGGTCCGTAAAGGGCTTTGGTCTCCAGCTTTAGAAAATGGAAAAGGTGTAATTGTCGAAGAACTTTCATCTAAAATACTGCACAGTTTAAAAAGAGGACAAGGTGAACTCGAAGAGCAGTGCTCAAGAATGATGGAAATTCAACAAAACTCGATGGAAGCAGTTCAGGAACTTTCTATTCTATCAGATGAAACTGATGATACAGATCCCCTGGATCATGTTCAACATTGTACACAGGCTGCACTTGCTCTGCAAGAAAAGCTACAAGGTCAAAACATAAAATTGCGTCATCTACATCAAATATTGAAAATTACATCTGGTAAGGATAAATTATTTGTATATACTTTTCTGTTTACTCTTAAAGCACAAATATTATTCTTAGCCAATGAAACGGGAGCAGCAAGTGTCGTAACGCAAACTAGTTTCGATATGCATGCACCAGATTTGAGCAATTCGTCGGTGTGGAAAAATATGAACCTTCAGGATCGCATTTGGTACAGTATTTAATATAAAGCTACATAATCAAGATATGAAATTTGACTAACCATTTATCGTATTATTATTTTCAGCCCTCTGTGTGAAAATATTTTTTCTACGGTTATATCTCAAGACGAATTCGTTGATCACGTAATGTCACATTTTGATGGGGAAGGTCATATGCCTGACTTCGAAATTCTTAGTATGAGTACTTGAATCAATTACTTCTGTGATATTTTGAAAATTCCGAAAACTTGGCAAAAATTAATCAACGAAATACTTCCTTAAATTCTGTGGGCCTTTGCAATTTTTCCTGTTCAACTTAAAATCCTCCTGTTATTACTACAAACAGAACAGCTATTTATTACTATCGTGGTTTAAGCTATACTATGGTTTTATTTATCGGTACCTTATTAATAAACTGCGTTTTCAAATCTTGCAGCCTATTGATATGGAGGAATCTAGTTATTTAGTAAAACTTTTTATTTCTTTAGCGCATTTTACTATTTCAACAAGATAAAAGATGAACTACAGTTTTTAAATATTTTATTTATGATCCAAATCCACGTAAACCATATAAATTGAATCAAGCAAATAGTGTTATCTGCGGACGGGATACGGGGATGGTTGCATTAATTATATTTTTAGAATTTCCCTGCATTTTTAAAAAATTATTTGCCAAAGTGTGTTACGATTGACTCCGCTCGGTAGCTTCTCCATTGCTAGGCCGATAGTTCTATCGAATTCAGGTGGATGACCACAAGAAACTGAATCCATATAGTCAGTCTGTAAATAATTAGTAAAACACCGTACACCTTCGTCTTCCTTCTCGTCTTGAACTGGTCCTAAGGCATCTGTTTGACGCTAATAATTGCATATCGCATTTAAACAAAGGTACTACTAATAATAAACTTTATATTTTTTTTTACCGTTGAAATGGAATTCCAAGAAACGCCAAGTTCGGGATTCCGTATCTGTGTGAGATGCAATGATTGAATTTCTTGGAGGATTTGTTTGAGTCGACTTGCTGGATCTATGCGAAAACCCAGAAGGTATCGTCCTCCGTTATTCTCCGTTGATTCTATTACCAGAACTTTGCCAAATTTTGAGTCTCGTAGGCTAAACTTTAAAAGACGAATAGGGTTAACTCGATTTCATCTCGCTAGCTTATTCATACTACCTGTGCGATTTGTAAGTAAGGAAGAGAAATGTTAAAATATTCATTCAAAGTAGCGAACCAAACGACTCGAACATTTGTAATGATGAAACAACCCAAATTTCCCTTCAAATGATATAATTTTTATATATTGAGATCATTGATGTAAGGTTTTAGAGTGGATCAATGGACATTGAACAAATAGAGTCAGTTAAATTCATTACAAAATCACCTATGATGAGATTTATAATCTAGGATTTAAAAGTACCTACTTGGTTGTTGGCTAAATTCCAGACTCCCTCGACCCTGTTACATATATGTTCAAGCGGCATTACTTTCAACTGATTAGCGTGAATAATATGGTGTCGCAGTCGCAGTTCACGAAACGGCTTTGATGCAACATAACTCCTAAAAATATCAAATAGTTTTGTTTTCATAATAAGTGTTGATAAGACCACACATGAATAGAGGGAAGTAATAAAATATTTTACATGACATACTTATGGATTTCGTTTAGAATGACAGAATAATTCGTTTTATTCTCCAGTAAAGGTGTGAATAAGAATTCGAACCTTCCATTTCCTACTTTGGCCAACAGATACAATGCATCAGTTGAATTCAGTTTTTTCTGGAAACAAAGGACATTAATAAGTCATTCCTTTCTTCTAATGTGCCATAATAATATGCTAGTTTATTATAATTACGTTCTTTGCTGACTGAGAAGTAATTGTAACTAAAGTGTTGTATCCAATTGCTACGAACAGAATAGTATTTATTAAATATTCCATAACTAAAGAAGTAAAAAATTGGAAAAAAACACCTAAATAATATACTTACTCAAATTGAGCTTAGCAGTTTTATTGGAAAACCACAACAATCTCAAATTTGTCATAATTAAACAGCCAGCTTCACCGCTGTTTGCTTTTGTGTCTTCAACTGGTTCTACTCGTTCAAGAACTGATTCGCCAGTAACCGTAGCCAAATAACTAATTTTAAAATGTGCGATCAAAATCATGATATACGCAGTTTATTCAAGATATTTAAAAAAACCTTACCTTGAACTCACATCGAACCGAATTTCATTTTCTTGCCAATACGGCATGATTTTTTTCGATAACAGCAGATTTATGATAATTATTAATGTGAGGCCTTATCCTCTAGTGCTAGTCTACGTTTTGTAACTTTTGTTTTCATCAAACGATTTGTTTTCACTGTGGGTTGCCATGGTGCGCTGCATGGTCGACGCACACGCACTTAACGGTTTTAATAACGAAATCCACGAAAACGTGTAAATGCTAGATTTAACAGTTTATTACGTTTTACGGTTTTAGATTACTCAATTTAAAATACGAGCTCCAGTCAATTATCTTGTATTTGGTCAAATCTTCTTTCCGTTCTGCCACATCAGTATTTAAATTATTCCAATTATCGCGCCATATTTCTTGCAGAAGACCGACGAATCTTTTGTGTTTGGTTACGCCGTCGACTGCTTGGCTTGACGTTGTTATTGAATTTGAACTTTCTTTTTTCATTTTTCATTTATTCTAGTTGCAGTTTCCAATTTCCATTGATTTAATTAGCAAAAGTATATTTAAAAGTGAAATACTATTTGTTTTGTTACTACTAATATTAGTTTTAGCAGGCATACTTGTTTCGTGCCTTCCTTCGTTTCATCCTTCATGGTGGGACAACGGACACGTGTTCGTAACACCGTAATTAACACAGTGTTGTTGTTACATCGAGTGCCTCAGTTTCGTTTTTACACCACATTAAGGAAACTATTGACCAGTATTGATGAGCATTGAAGTTGAAATCTGAAATCACTCTTAGATTGCTTGTGTCTTTCACACATAAAGTAAAGACTGTTTCAGAGATAGGGATGGATTCAGGAGAGGAATTTAGTGAAGACGTGGATATTGATGACAAATCTACAGACAAAGGAAATAAAAAATCAGTAAAAAAACGTTACAAATGCACACATGAAGATTGCTCAGCTGCATTTGGGAAACCATCAAGGCTTGTACAACATGAACGAATTCACTCTGGTGAAGTATGTGCTTTTAACAGTTTTGACCTTAATTCAGATGTGTAAGAGCTAAACATGTTTTTTAAATATTTGTAGCGACCTTTCAAATGTGAGCAGTGTGAACAAAGTTACACAAGATCATTCCACTTAAAGCGACATGTCTCAACAGTTCATGAGCAATTAGCTGTCGAAATGTTTTTGTAAGTCAGTCAATGTCAGCTTTTAAAATTTTCATTTGAATAACTTTTCATTAGGTGCCCTAAAGAAAATTGTGGAAAACAGTTTGTTTCAAGACAGAAAATGAAGGTACATCATGAAAATGCTCATTCTGCTAATTCTTTGAAATGCCCAACATGTGAAAAAACATTTAAAAAGAACCAGCAATTGAAAATTCATCAGTATCAGCACACAGGAATTTTACCTTACGTGTAAATGCAACTTTTTAATTATGACTGTTTTAAATTTATAATTTGTGTTTTACACACTGGTTTTGATTTGAACTGTTTTCCATAGATGTGATTATGAAGGGTGTGGCAAAAGATTCCTGATGCCTAGTAGGCTCAAGGGACATGCAAAGATCCATAAAGGATATCTTTGTACTGCTGAGGGATGTAATCAGGAATTTCCTATGTGGAGTGCATTGAGGAAACATAAAGCTGAGGCTCACGCGCAAAGTAAGATATAATTCTATGTTTCGCTTTTTTATCGATAACCCGAATAACTTCATAAAGTTTTTTTTCTTTCAAATACAGAACATGTGTGCACAGTTTGCAATTCATCTTTTAAAACTCGAGGATTCTTGAAATCTCATATGAAAATGCACCAACCTACAAGAGAAGTTTTTCATTGTACCATCGAAAGTTGTTCAAGGTAAACCCTAGCTGGTCCCACGTAAGAAAAAAAATCGCAATTCTTATAATTTGTCCTTTTGTACTTGAGAACATATTTATAAACCCCACAAAATGCGGCAAATCGCGATCGATTATTATTTCTGTGCTACTTTTGTGCTGTGCATATTAATGCAACGTTATTATTAATGCAACGCTATGTTTAATAATATTGTGCCAAATTTTCCTTTATAATTTACAGGCAGTTCTATTACCAAAAAAATCTCCAATCACACATTGACAACTATCATAATCCTGGTCAGTTCCAATGTAAAGAAGAAGGTTGTGGAAAAATCTTCATCCAAAAGGTAAGAATATTCATAAGAATGATGAATAGCATCCTGTTAAAAAGAGGATTTGTGTGGTACATTATATATCTTTTTATTAATAGGCTAGTTTAAAGTCGCACGTAGCACGACACAGATTACCTGCTTCAGGAGAGAAAATCAGAAATGCACCAACCAACCGCAAAGTGCGAAGCGACAAAGGCCAGCCAAAAAAAGCCATAGCCGCTATCCTTTCTGGGCAGCCAGTTACGAATTCGGAAAGTAAGATAATTATGAGAAGCCTAGAATAGTATTCAGAGGACGAGTTTACATTATTTGGAATTGCTACGTGCTTCATTGGCACGAATTCGTGACACAGAATTACTGTTTGGGATGGTGGTGCTGTTGACTGTCAATAAATTGGCATTTCGTCTCCCACCCGTTTCTTTTATCAGTTATAATAATGGGGTTTTGATGTCTTAAATGCGCCATAACGTCGCCTGAACAACAAATTATTTTTGGTGGATACTGAATATCCCGAGTCAAATAATGACAGCTATGCTAATTCAATTTCGTTAAATTGATTCGTCGAATTTTTCAACTTCCTATTTTGGCGCTTATTTATTGATTCAAAATGGATAGAACAGCACCACCTCTGGGTGCTTTTAATCAACACATATTGGGGAGGAGAGGAAGGCTTCCAGTTGACTGAACTTTAGGACTCTGCCCAAACAGATGTCTAACTTCTTCAGTCAGTCTCAACAGACTAGTGTTAGACTTCAGTAGCAGGTTAGTTATCTCCCTCTGTATCATAACTCTGTCTGTACCACTCTTTTTCTAATGTAATTTGAGTAAATTTAGACATCCCACAGATGTAAGACGCACTCGCATTCTGTTTTGTAGTACTTGTTACTTGGTTCAAATATTATTTAAAGCTTTATTTTTATTTTCCTTTTTTCCAACAATAACACATACAAGTTGTCACACGTCTCTTTCTTCTAAAAATATTAATAATCCTGTTTATTGTGTCATTTAGTTTGCTGAAGCCGAAGAAAATGCGCTTAAAGTTCCACTGGATTTTATTGCTAAGTCTGGCGGTGTTGTCAGCCGGAGCCGATGACAAGGAAACGACAAATGACTTAGCCAACGAAACCCCGACTGGTAATAATATCAACATTTGAAATTTACCAAACATATTGCCATATTGTGGCAATGTCAAGTGCACACGTATAGGCTCATTCAATGAGCCTGGTGTACGTGATGCCGGCCGCATAGATGGCCATTGCTTCAGACACGGGCTCTTGGTTTCTGGCTTTTTTTCTGCTTTGGGGAGAAGTGAATATAAACAGTCATTCCCCTGCGGCTAGTTTTTTCCCGTCTGCCGAAGAAATTCGAACCGTTAGGTTGACCTTCCTGAACTATTTTAAACCGGCTGTCTTTTAAGTTGAGGGATTTAAGTTGAGGGATTTTAAATATTGGGGTGGTCTACATTTTATGTTTAATGGAACACATTTTGAGATCAAGAAGGATCTCCCCAATTGTAAAAGTTTCTCAGGGTGTGGCATTAAATTCCCAGAGCACTTGGGGGACTTTTTAATGAGAATTCCGGTTCCAGCGCTTGAAAAAGTCTAAATAATTACGGCCGTTCGTGGGGGACGAGCTTGTTGTTTTTAAAATACCCTAAAGGTTCTGCTTTAGAAATCAGCGAATGAGGGGGGGGGGGGGGACTGTGAGTTTTGATATAAATAGATTTCATTTTGTAGTTTGTTTTTTTATAACTTGGTTGGATGCTTTTACCTTTGTTCTTGCAAAGTTCTGCCACCTGTCAGCGTTTGTTTAATGGATTGTGAATTTTACAATTCAACGAACTTTTCTAATTAAAGAAAAATTGTTTCAACTAAGAAAAAATACTAACTTTAAGAAAAGCCAATGAACTCACACAATGACACAAAAGTAAAAAAAAAAAAAAAAAAAAAAGCGTACCACTAGTCTGTGGTGGCATTGTGGAATGAATCATAATCAATATTTACATGTACTGTACATATATATTTTTTGTTTGATAAAAAAAAGATGGAAAGTTCTTAATCTTGACCGTCGCCACTGAAGAAACCAGCGGTTACAAACGTTACCAGCGTTCGGTTAGAATAAATGGACTACCCGTTAAAGTTTTGGGACTTGGCGAAGAATGGAAGGTAAAGAACAAAATAAATTCTTATTTCGTAACGGCAATTTTAATGAAATAATTTGATGTACACATCTAATTCTAATATTTACCGTTATGGAGTTCACTTGACGTAAATGCATTAACTATGCGAAAATATTTGCCATATTTCCAAAACTCCGTTTTAGACTGTAAATTTACACTTCTAAAATCGAATGTTTTCGTATTGAAGGGAGGAGATATGGCCAATTCAGTTGGCGGTGGCCAGAAGGTGTTGATGCTCCGAAAAGAAGTGGAACTACATAAAGATGACCCGGAAAAGATTATTATGTTTACGGACTCTTACGACGTTCTTTTCAATGCCAACGAGGAGAAAATTCTCGAACAATTTCTTCAATTCAACGCTCGGGTTCTTTTTTCTGCTGAAGGATTCTGCTGGCCGGATCCAACTCTTGCTTCCAAGTAAATTAACGGCATTTTTAATTTTTCAGTTCATTTCCAAACGGGTTACCAAACATTGTTTTGTCGATTGCTTTGTTAGATACCCAGAAGTAGAGCGTGGAAAGCGCTTCTTGAATTCAGGATTGTTTATGGGCTATGCCCCCGAATTGCACCAGATTCTGAATAGCGGTGAAATCGCCAATGACGATGACGATCAATTGTTCTACACCAAAGTCTTCCTGGACGAGAAGAAACGACAAGAGCTTAACATTAAACTCGACCACCGTTCGGAAATCTTCCAGAATCTCAATGGAGCTGTGTCTGATGTGGAACTTCGCTTCATTGGTACATCTCCTTTCGTAATAATATTGAAAGTAAAAAAATGATTTTCAACTCAATTTATAGGCACGGAATCCCACTTACAAAACACTGTTTACAACACCGTTCCTCTCGTTATCCATGCAAATGGACCTACCAAGCTTTTCCTCAATACATTAGGAAATTACCTTCCCAAAAGTTGGAACTCTGAAGAAGGCTGCCTAAATTGCTGGGAAGATATGAACAGTCTTGAAAAGAAAAAGGTGGGAAATCACTTTAAAACGATAGCGCGCCCACGTAACATCATTTACCCCCCTCCCTTTTTAAAAAAATTATGTAGCCAAAGGACTTCCCAAAAGTGGTAGTGGGAATGTTTATTGAAAATCCCACTCCGTTCTTCGAAGAATTCCTACACAAGTTCCTAGCTTTAAGCTACCCGAAAGAAAAGATCCATCTCTACATTCATAACGGAGTAGGTTTCTCGTTTAGTCTCATGATCTATATAAGATCTGGTTCTTCAAAATCTATATCCTTTTCATGTTTTTTAAATTGTATTTTAGGCATCCTATCACGGCAAGCAGATAACCGGTTTTGTTGAATCCCATGGGGCTGAATACGCAAGTGTCAAATTGGTCAATCACGAAGAAAACGTCAAAGAGTGGCATGCCCGCAACACGGGAATGTAAGTCACACATTTATTGTATTAGTAATCATTTATTTCTTTAATAATTGAAAATCCAATTTCAGCGAGGAATGCCTGAAGAAGAAGTGTGAATACTATTTCAACGTTGATGCCCTAGCTCACATTGACAACCCCCATACACTGAAGTTGTTGATCGAGCAGAATCGCCCTGTTGTCGCTCCAATGATGGTATTTATTTATTTAAACTTTAGTATCCTTCCAATTTACATGCTTAAAATGTGGTTCTTTTCAATTCAGATTCGCCCATATCAAGCCTGGTCTAACTTTTGGGGATCTTTGACAACCGACGGATTCTACGCCCGTTCCATTGACTATATGGAAATCGTGAAAGGCGAACGAAGGTGAGAAATTTCCCTTTTGAATCTCCGACATAACATTCTTCGTATTTATTTAAACTGCGATAGATTGCTCAAACACAAGTAACAAAAGACATTAAGATGTGGCGAGTACATTTATATCTCGTTCAAGAAGAACCAAACAAAACATAAGTAGATACAATCGTTTGGGACGGCGTTCGTGTAGAATATAGTCTGCGTGACTTGAATAGCCGATGAATCCCCAAAAGTGCTATAACAGTTGGCAAAGTTTGATCTTTTAAAAATTTACGAAGACGAAAGTGGCAAGTGGGCAGTGGCCTTTATACCGCCGCGAGACAATATAGGTCTCCAGAGTGTACTAACTATAAAACGGAAGATGATTGAACAAACGGTGAAAAGGCAATTTTTATCGAAAAGTGAGATGGGACTGAATCTTACTTTCAACGTTTCATATTTCCAAGCTTTAATTTAACATCCGAAGAAGCCGATTTTTAGTAAACGTCTAACGTGTAATCGGTACGGAATCCTCTCTTGTCAATGGCGTACTTATTGTCCGCCTGGCATTCGTAGAAACCAGAATCCTTTTGCGTTGCTGGATCGATTTCCATCTTGGACTTGATCAAATCTTTGCCAACTTTGTATTCATGCACCTAAAAAAGAAAAAGAGCAACGATTATCGCGTGATAGTGCATGCTGACGAGGTAGATAGAATGTGTTCTTACTTGAAAGAATGGATGGGCGTACAGTTCGATACCGTCCTTAAGCCAGGTTATGTGCGGGCGTGGAACGCCTTGTGCCTTACAGTAAAATGCCAACTTCCGACCGAGAATGTATTCCGATTCGAAGTGAGACGCGTCTATCACTTTGGCTCCCTTTAGTTCAATAAAGGTTTATGTAATTTTTTTTAAATTTACCAGAAGGCAGAATTCGTACATTTGGATTGTTGTAGTAAGATTCCGATTCTTCTGTTTTTCTGTTACCCAACGGGTGTACTCCGACCCCGACTGCTGTCAGCGTCTAGATTTTTATTGTGTCAAACTTATACCAATCTATTAATTATACATCGGCTAATGAGCTGAAATTATACCGGAGACTCTTGAACGACCGTATTTGCTCCCGCTCGAATGCCAGCGCTACTTAATACGGGACGACGTTCTCCTGCCTTTCTCCCGCCCGCTTTGTGGCGCATTCCTTTAACAGAAACTTTTTTTTTTTAAATTCCATTGATTAAGTCGTTTGAAATTTGAATGCAATTCTTCCAAGTATGGTAAACGTTTAGAGAGTTACCTTTGACTCCGCGACCTCCAGATCCGGCACCACCTTTAGGAACCGCTGCTGAATCTAGACTATCTATGATTAATAGGAAAAGAATTAAACCATATCTAAGCGAGAGCGACTTCATTTGATTCAGCTAGAATTTGGCTGGCACTAGTAGGACAGGCACTTCTTAACTGACTGCTAGCAAGAAGGCGACTAAATAAAAGTTTGTTTGGGCAAAGCGACGAGCCCGCCCCTGGATCGATCTTTTCCCATCACTACCTGTCTATTCTGTCCTTGCTCTATAGTTTTAGTGGAACGGATGCGTTGCGCGTCTTCACAGTTCCTTCAACTTCCGCTTTCCACCTGAGCACCTTCTTCTCACCTACTCTTGATGAAAGTATTCCTCCCCATTAGCTAAACTTCGGAGCGCTCACAACAAGTTTCACGTCTGGTTAGCAAAGCTGAATTCCTTGAACAGATTACCCGCTCAAGATGCTCAACTCACTGAGATGTAAAGCATATAAATTATTAAACGTAAGACTGTCTAGCCACCAATAGATCCTCGTAGTCACAATAATCTTCGTTGTAGAATCTACCCATGTTCTGCATTCGTCAGATGCTTCTATGTATATATCCCGACTCTTACGTAATGGTACGCAATTTGACCTTTCACGTCATTCTTCACGAAATTTCAAAGTTAAAAGGAAACAGTATTTTCTGTTACTTGCAAACAAAGTTACTATTTAAAGTTAATCTTAGTAAAGAATATTATTTAAAAATTGATTACACTTTTACTTTCTAACTTAATTTTTCTTTTCTTTCCAGGGGCTT
Source organism: Daphnia pulex (assembly GCF_021134715.1). Classification (NCBI taxonomy): domain Eukaryota; kingdom Metazoa; phylum Arthropoda; class Branchiopoda; order Diplostraca; family Daphniidae; genus Daphnia; species Daphnia pulex. Next base: position 7,185,948 of record NC_060024.1, on the reverse strand, counting down.
GTGGAATGTTCCATTTGTCACCAGCGTGGTACGTATCATGAATTTGATCTCGATATTAAATTTTCCAACCAATCCACAAAATTAAAATTTGAATATTTTATTGACGAATATAGTATTTGGTGCGCGGAGACATTATTCACAACCCAAAAACCAAGCCAAGCTACATCCATAATTTGTTGGACGCTGACATGGCCTTTTGCACAAATATGCGCAACAACGACGTGTACCTCTTTGTTACCAATCGTCTTGATTGGTAAACAAATTATAAGCGCGGCTGAAAAAGAACATTGAGTAAAATTTGAATGTTATGTTCAGGGGCCATTTGATCACTGTGGACAACTTCGAGACGACTCATTTGAACAATGAACTGTACGAGATTCAGAACAATCGTTGGGATTGGGAGAAACGTTATCTTCATGTGAACTACAGCCAAAACCTTAATATGGAGTTGAATGTTTCTATGGTAGGGTCATATTTTTGAAATTTTATGATCGAAGAAAAAGTGCTAAACAATTTTGAATTTTTTTCCCCAGCCGTGCCCGGATGTTTACTGGTTTCCCATGACTACGGAGCGATTTGCCGATGAATTAGTTGGCGAGATGGAAAACTTTGGCCAATGGTCTGATGGTACTAATACCGTAAGTAAACTGCAGTCTTGTGTGAATCGTAAAACGCTCGCGTGACTTACAAACAAATTTATTTAATCGATTTACTCTAGTCCCATGTTTAGGTACGTTTAAGAATGGGTCTGGCGTATCATTGACTTGTTATGAGCACTGGGTAAATTCCTTGGGTATGTGGGGACAGCTTACAAAGGGTAGACCCTCTCTTAAATTTGTTTATTGTCTGCTAGTTCTGGAAAACCCCGAAATCTCGATTTGTTGTTAGTCAGGTTTATTTGGTTCTAATCGTAAAAGAAGAAACCCAACAGCATTCAACGAGTCCCATTTTTTCATAGCAATTTGTTAAAAATTATAACTGGGTTACGCATCATATATATAAGGCATGGTAGAATACGGTCGAAATGGAGAATTTTCCCATTTACGAAACCCATTCATTTGCATATACTTTCCCTTGTGGTTGTTTAATTGCGACTTTGTGATCCCTGTCGACGAAAGGATCCACGTCTGGAAGGCGGCTACGAAAACGTACCCACGCGTGACATTCACATGCGCCAGATTGGCATGGATCGTCACTGGCTCGCTTTCTTGCGTGACTATGTTCGTCCATTGCAAGAGCGAGTCTTTGTAGGATACCAGCATTACGTAAGCAACTCTTTCCCTATCGATATCGACTGATGTCGAACAGGAATTTCCAACGACCTGCCTTCAAAAAGGAGAACGATCGATGTGACATTCCAACGCCCAATATTGATCCTAAGAATCGATTTGTACTTCTTTTCTATTTTACCGCACCATTCGAGTATTGAATTGAGATATGCCAGCGATTAAATAGGGCCATGTTATTCTGCTCATAATTGAATGTTTCTAATGTTTGAAATTACCCCGTAATATCTGTGAGATGTGCTATAATATGTATATAGGATCCACGCTTAGAAGGCGGCTACGAATCGGTCCCTACACGTGATATTCACATGAAGCAGATTGGTCTTGAGCCAGGCTGGTTGCATTTTCTGCAGCATTATGTTCAACCCCTTCAGCAGCGTGTTTATGAAGGATACTGGAACGACGTGAGATTCTTTTTTCGTTGTTGAATCAACTCCTTAGCCGTCAAAGGACTAAGAGTTGCCTATTATTCGCTGTGGCTTCAAATTTTAACACTTGAATTGGTGATGGTAACTGTGGTCTATTGGTGATGGTCTTTATCTTGGTGTTGGTCTATCGATCTTTCTTCCTTTCTGTTTGAAGTTAATTTCATAGAAGATTTTCTAACCTATTTCTTTTTACTCTCTCATCCATCACTTAGCCACCTCGTTCTGTTATGAACTTTGTGGTACGCTACAGACCGGATGAACAACCATTTTTGAAGCCTCATCACGATTCATCTACCTACACGATCAATCTTGCCCTCAACCGGCCCCAAATCGATTTTGAGGTATTGTATACTTCATTTCAAATATCACTATTCTCTTTTCATTGGTTTTTGCGAAAGCGAAATGATAACTATCATTGATTAAAAATCAATATACTACCTTTTTATAAGTTTGCTCTCGTTCGTGACACAAAAAGAGATAATAATTTATGATTTTCGATGTTTACGTGCCTCATGAAACGTAACACATTGGACGATTTCCTTATCAATTAATATTATTAACTTAACGCCGTTGATTTCTAATAAAGGGCGGTGGTTGCAGATTTGTGAGGTACAACTGCAGCGTGCTGAACACTCGTAAGGGCTGGATGTTGATGCATCCCGGTCGACTCACCCATTATCACGAGGGACTTTATACCACCAAGGGAACTCGATACATTATGATTTCTTTTGTCGACCCCTAAACGGAACGTTGAAATGAAGAATTTGTCTTAACTATTCGTGACTATATGTTTTACAATATTTCAAATTTCTTTTTTTTACTTCCTTTCTTAAATTTGAAGCCATGCCTTAACCTATGATTGGCGAAACAAATAAGGATTGGTGTTTCTACTATCTGTGCAATGAAATAAAAATTTAATAAATGTGCCTTTTAAAATGTGTTTTAGCAATTCTTATTGATTACTGAAATGTTACATTAATAAGTTTAACAAAATTGTTTATTGATCCAATCCAATCGTATCCGAGACGCTTCTACACAGGTGGAAATTCTCGTTTAGGAAGTGTGCTGTTTCGTGAACAGTGCCACAATAACACGAAAATTTATACAATCCAAGAGATGAGCGAAATATGGCGTGTAAAAAATTTATTAGGGACGGCATAAGCAAGTTTTCCGGACGACAGAGAACGGACTCAAATGATAAAAAATACGAAAACGGTTGTTTGCAAGAAGATATAATAACATATACAGAACAGTTAAGTCAAGACTTTGATTATTCGACTGGCGAAGTTGCTTCGATTTTTTTCTCGACCACCTTTTCTTCAGTCTTTCCTTTTTTCCCATCTTTTTCAGAAGCTTCTCCGTTTTCGTAATCTTCTCCGGCAAAAACTTCAGTTTCAATTGGGTTATCATCGTCTTCACCAGGACACTCGAGGCAACGACTTTCGTTGATACCGTAGTTTATGCAAGTGTGTCCAACACATTCACAGCAACCATCATGAAACCACCTAATTGGGAAAATATAGGAATTACTGAAATTTAGCTTCATTGCAGTAGTTAAAATTCTTGTACAAACCTGTAGCTTGATGCACCCATAGAGATGCAAGAAGCTTTGCATTTATTCCAGGACATACACTGACTCATGTATGCAACAGTGCAGTTCACAGTGATCAAGTCTTTCAATGGAATAACTTCCTGCTCCGAGTTGATTGTTTTGTACTTGATTTCTTTATTCTTAAAAATTTTGATGTCCAAATCAACAGGGAAAGTGAAAGTTAGCCAACGTTGCAGAGTATCACGATCATCTGTCAAGGCTGCAAACAAATCTGGTGTGGGCTCTGTCAGATCTTCAACATGAGATTTCCTGCTCAATTCGCTAACAGTATTGTTAGGCTTCGGACACAATTCTGACAATTCAAACATGAAACAATTAAGCGACATTTCAGTTAGCAGAAAGTATCAAAATTTTAACTTACCAACACAAGAGCAACATTCAGCATATAGGTAGTCAAGACATGAAAAGCACTCCTTGCAACATGTGCAGTTTCTTAACTCACACTTGCATGATTGTGTTAGCATACATTTACTGACAATACTAGCACAAACAGCTTCGTTGCATCCGTGAACAGTGTAGAATCCGACGATAACCAATAACGGGAGAGCAAATGTCAGTGAAATTAAGATTTTGGACATATTCAATTCAGAGCCCATTGCGGATTTAATTAAAATAAAAGAATAACTGATTGTGTTGTTTTGGTACCTTTCCTACAGGGCAAAATATGAAAATACGTTTTAAAATAAGCTACAGGTTCAAGCCCACAATTTACTTGACAAGCCTTCAAGCATAGTTCCCCAAAATGTGGGTAGGGCTAATAGGTAGTGGCCATGTTTAAATTACCCCGCGGCTACTAAGTTGAATCGATGTAACGTTCGGACTGGAAATCGATTTTGTCTAATTGAAAAATTGAAGACAATTTTATTATTATTATAATCACTCCGTAATTTGGTAATTCATAGATATTTAAATTATTTGAGTGAAAAAAGTACTAACAAAAAATTATTTACTATTTACAAAAGTTATTAGGCGCCACTGCACCAGCATGGTCAAATATCATTTTTTCAGCAAAAAAAAAAAGTTTCAAGTTTCAACCCAAGTTTCGTTTTCGTTCAAGATCAAAAGTTTACTTGAGGAGTCGTACTTTTAGACTGTGTTTCTTAATAGTAAGCATCTTTCATTTTAGGATTTTATTCGTACGAAACAAGAAAAGTTGTCCATATTAGAATCTCGATAACTTAATGCAATACCAACAATACTATGTTTAGGTAATGTTGTTTTCTTTTCAATGTAACTTGACCCATCTACTTTTCCCCTAGAATTGCAATCATGGATACAAGTTCAAGTGCTTCGAAGATTGTTGAATTTGAGGATGAAGGTGAACTTTCTGATGATTTAATTGGTGATTCAGACAATGAAGAAGAAGATATTCCAATGATGTTCAAGCAGAGTGTTCTTAAAAATAAGAGGTAACATTTTCTTACTTTATACTATTCATTGATACTGTGTAATATTAACAACTACTTCTATTATAACAGCATTTTTGAAAAGCAGCTTCTTGAATCAACTGAAATTGATCCCTCAGAAATATTTGAAATGAAAGCAAAACAGGAAGTTGATGGAGAAAGTAAGGAACTACTTATGAAAATGGACCAAGAAATCTTGGAATTGTTTTCTGGTGATGAAGATGAAGAAAACAAATTACTCAAATTATCCAGCCAGATGACTCCATTGCCTGGATTTGATGGTATATTTAAAAAACTTGGCCAACCTGGAGAAGGAGCTTTCCCCCCTGAAGATTCTATTGTTACAATCCATTACAATGGCTACATCCAAGATGAGATTAGTAATGAAATCAAATCATTTGATTCCACTATACTTAGGGGGAATCCAAAATCATTCATGTAAGTAAATTATTATGAAATTTATTTTAGGTGTACTTAATCCTTGACAACTATTTTTTTATGTAGGAGAGGCCAAGGTTCAGTGATTGAAGGCTTAGACCTAGCAGTAGGATCAATGAAAGCAAAAGAAAAATCAGAATTCATTTTTTGTCCGGATCTGGCATGGGGTGAAAAAGGTTGTCCACCACGTATACCCGCCAATGCATATGTTTATTTCAAAATCGATTTGCTTGAGTGGGTTGATTCAAGTGCTGCCGAAGCATTTGGGAAACTTCCAATTCAAATGCGTAAAAAGCTCTCTTTCGAACAAGTCCTCGACGCCGCTAAATCTGAGAAGCGTAAAGGAACTGCACATTTTGAAAAACAGAACTTCCTCATGGTATGTCATGAGTTTTTATGCTTTTTTAGCCTTAGAAATCTAAATTTTACCGTTTAACTTTAGGCGTTGAAATGCTATCGACGTGCTTTGGGTTGGGTCATAGACCGCGGTTATGCCGATGAAGAGGAAGAAATTCGCGGAGAAAAACTTTGCTTAACTCTGCATCTAGATTTGGCTCTGGTTTGGCTAAAAATAAATAAGCCAAAAAAAACTTGCATTCATGCTAGGGATGCTTTGCAAATAGATAAGGAGAATCCTAAAGCGTACTACAGGTATAGAATAATATGATTGCAATATTTACTCTTGGTTTGTAACCAGTGAAACCCCTTGTATTTCATACTTATTAAATCTTTTAAGGTTCGGTTTGGCTCTAGAAAAACTTGGTGACTTTGACGGCGCACGTCGAAACCTTTTGAAGGCTAAAAGCATTTGCCCCAAAGATCCCAGTATTGCTAGGGCTTTACTCGCGGTATATATATTTTTTTTTAATCGCAATTTTTATTATGATATAGATTGATTTGTTTTTTGCTTGTCTATAAGGTTTAATCTGTGTGTTTAATTTATTAGTTGGACGATAAAGTGAAGAAAGAGAGGTTTATTGAAACCGACTTGTGTCGTAGAATGCTTGGTGCAACAAACATCAACGCCGGAAATAACGTAAGTGCCAGTAAGTTGGAAACAAAATTACAGTAAAAACTTGTTCCCTTTTTTTTTGCAGACTCCGGAACCCTTGGATGAGTCCCATAAAGTCATCCGCCGATTGTTGCAGGAATTTGTCGAAAATCCAACGGAGAGGCAGCTGGAATTTCCACAAGGAATTTCTCAGAAAGAACGAGCTTTCTTGGAAGCTGAATCTAATAAATTAAATTTGAAGTTTGCGATGAAGCCGTTAATGAAAGGCGAAAGTATTTGTACTGTTTTCAAATAAGTCGATTTCTGCGTCAAGAATAAGTAATGATTAACTTCATTATTGAAGTTATTCTTTTCTGCATAAGAGATTTTGTAGGTGCTCAACCGTGATTTTCTGTTACATTGTGTCTTGGCCGATTGAACAATGTTTCAGCCAAGTGGTCTTCGGGACTATAACCTAGATATTTATGTTGAATCTTCCAATTTTTAGTTCCATTTCCATATAAAGAATTTTTCTGTGAACATTCGATGCTACTCAGATTATTTCGTGATTGGTTAAACATGTTAATTGTGTACACGTATTCCAGCTCTGATTTCTTTGGAAATATATTTCTCGTCTCATGTTAAAAGGCCAAAGTTTTTCGTTGGAAACATAACCTAATAGCACATGACTGACGTGTATATAACCGTGACGATGTCGACGGTAAGCATTAAAACGTTACGTAATGGTAAGCCTAAACCTAAAAGCAATGCAAGAACAGCTATGTATGCGCAAATCACAAAGGGTTTGAAATATGAAATACATAGTGACATTGAAAATGATGAACTAATAAGGCTTTTAAAAAATTGAATTGACACCGGTAATGGTTGAACGAAATGGTCCGCTTATTTGAAGCGGACAATTTTGTTCCAGAAAATTTTTGTTTCTTCGTAAAAACGCACCCCATTGTGCAGTTATCGAATTACGGGATTAATGAAATACTCTATATGTATTTGAATTGTACTGTATTTGAATATTTATTGTAGCAGACCAAAAGAATAGAGCATATTTGGTGTAAAAAAATCAGATCTTTGTTTATCAAAGTTTGATGTTGGTTCATAGTGCAATAACTGTAGTTAAAAATTTACTTTTCTGCTCCCAATTAATACTGAAGTTAATCATGGGGTACAAGTGGTATTGAGCTTCCATGTACTTTTTTTGTCTAATATTAGTCTGGCGATGGATTGTTGGCGTGAATCGCTTAGTGAACTTACGACGGTTAATTGCGAAAGATCTGCATGATTCTTATTTCTCAAGTTAATTTGATCCAGCTGTTCTTGTATTTTCAATTTACCGGCAATAGCCATGGCGAGGGAATCTTTGATAGTTAGACAATCAATCAGTTCTCCAGAGGCTTTGGTTTTCTCACTTTCGCAAGTTGCTATGGCTCCGTTTTTTTAGAATTGTCGGTCGTTATGACGGCAGCGTCGGCTTTGCATCTCACCAACTCTTGGTTTATTTGAGTAGTTCCCGTCTAGCAGATTGTCTTTGCGCTTTCGCACGTTTTCAGGTTCTTATTTCTCAGATCATTTTCCATATTAATGTACAATAAATTTCCTTCTGCGGCAAAACAGACTTCTGCAGTTTTCCGATTCCATCTTGCTCGTCTCGTATTGCGTTTGAATAGACACCAGTCCCGTTTTTTCCTGCTCTAGCGTAATCTGGATGGAACTGAGAGACTTTTGGTAAGCTGCTATGTCGTCCATGCATTTCTTCAAATTGGCGCTTTGTTGACCGGTTCCCTGTTGGCAATTGGACAGTTTGGTCTCTCATGTTTGAAGCGTTTCTTTGATGGACGAGTAATCGATTTTCTTCTGGTTCAAACTTGATTGGCAATAGTCCTTATCCAGTTTGCATTGTTCCAATTCGGATTGCAGCTCACTAGTTTGATTGAGCTGGTTGTTTAGGTTATCGATTTGATTGTTGCCAAAGGAGTTTAATTGCCAGATTAAAAATGAACTTTTGCATCAGAAATAAATTGCAGAACAAATTTTACTGATGATTGATACAGATTGGTATTTTATTCTATAAGCGCAAGTGGCGCCTCCGATATTTTTGCTGTTATTTTATCTTTATTTTATCTGATATTTTTGCTCAATACTCCGAAATTAAAATATTTAGTTTTCGCAGTATTGATATATGTGATTCTCTTTTTTTCATCCTACCCATCCTTTACGTTTACCTACTGTGTGGAAGAAAAACTCCGAAAGAGTAATTCCGAAAATAGTTTTTTTTTTAAACGTAACACTTTGGCGGGATTATGTTTTGTTCGTTCTGCCCTCTAGTGTGTGTTTTTATACTATCTACACGCTGTTTTCCGTCCATAAATTGTTCGCTGAAGAAGATATGGGACATTAGAACCTGAATGAACAAAACAATTGCAGAATAAAGCTCCAAAGAAGGGTAATGCATTTAAGTGATTGGCCGACGTTCGTTCGCAACTCATCAGTAAACGCACAACCGATAACGCACACGACCGATTTTAAAATTTTTAGCTTGAATTAAAAATGTATTTATTTATATTTTTCTTCTCTGCACCAAATAATCGAAAATGTTATTTTTAGTATCGCCTGGTACTAAAAATAATTTTAATAAATACTACGACGGCAATTTCGTCTGTGAAGAAACTTCATTCTTCCGATTAGAAAAAGAAAACATCTTTTGTTAAAAATTGAGCATTACATCCAAGTGTTTAAATTAAGTTTACCAATGTCGGCGTTCTGGATTTTTACATTACAGTAAAACAGTATAGTTATCTGAACTAGAAATGTATTGGTCACATGGTGGATGTATACTAGGGCTTGGCAATAAAGTCTGACCAGATGGTTTTTATGGCGACCATATCGTACAATAAAAATGGAACATTTACATTCGGGCTGGTTCCGTTTTGTTTTTCAAGGGGACATTTTTTTTTGAAATCTTATATTAAACAATTTTTAATTTCTCGATTGCTCTACGTCCGATTCTACATGTATTTTCCAAGCATTAGACACGGAGAAACTCAAGTTCGAGAAAATCACACAAGATCGTACATTATGTTACAATGTTTTTACGTGACGTGCTCGAAATCGTTTGTAGCCAAAAAATATACTGCTTATCATCAAAACAATTACAAATATTACGTAAATTCTGATGACAGTAGATTCTTTTGGCATAAAACACTTGTAGACCGCATATTCATCTGTAGATATGGTGACCTATAACGATTTCACATTTAGAAGCTATATAGGATTATAATTATTGAATAATGTATGTACCAATAAATAACTGGGATTATTGCGATTCCGCCAGCTGAATGACGGAACAGAGAACTCTGTCACTCCGCTGTGATTATATACGCAACTGTGATGCGTGTGACCGGAGAAAACAACGCGCGGCTTGAGATTTCTCAATAACTAAATTGAACAAAGTAAAGAAGAGATAATTTGAAACTAAGTGAAAATGATTTGAACTTTTTCTTACCCAATTAGATGAAGTTTTGGAAAGGCAGTCAAATTTCGGACGAAAATTTACGACTTTTTCTTCGTCTGGTGCAGAATCTTCACCTTGACAAGATTCATCAGATTTCCTGAATAGAGGAAAATGCTAAAAAAAACCTTGTTAAACCATGCTAGTGTTAAACTATACTTTTTTATTAATATTTATGAGAATTGTTTTTACCTGTAGTAATACTGGTTTTTCATTAGCTTTCAGACCAGCTAAGTATTTGAAAAAGAATGACTAACAAAACATAATCAAATGTCAAAATTTAACCAAAAGACTACAACAGTGGGTTACATGCTATTGAAGTTATCCTTTTCTCAGCTTCTTTACAAATGTGGCATCCATCTCCTTCCATTGCCATACTATTAACAGTAACAAAAGGAATGTCTCCAACCCTGAAGATGTCAGATGATGATAGGTTGAATGTTTGATAGAACCTATTTAGCTTAATGTCATCCATCCTAGGAGAGTAAGTATATTAGTTGATTCTGATTTCATTTATATTAAAGTATAAAAATATAGTTTACATGTAATGGAATCCAACATCATGATTACCTACTAAAACATAATGAGGACTGTTGGATGGAAATAATTGTGTGAATCTTTCTACATAGTCTTCATATTGATTTTGATTGGCCCACTTTCCTTCATCAAAGATATCACCTAAAACCAATTAAAATTTGAATGTGAAATAAATGTTTATTGGTTTCATTGTTTGTACCAAGAAAGAAAACTGCTTTTGGTGAATGAAGGGTATTTGCAGCTGACCAACTAACAGACATTTGCCATTCTCTTCTCAACTTGTCAAACCAATGCCCTCGGTAAGGTCCTAAAAGATGAGTATCGGCTAGTATTAAAGCCCGAAGTTGGTGACTTTGATTGTTCTGTGACAATGCCGGCCAATCACACTACAAATTTACAGACACACAAACAGGATCAGAGCCAAAGTTCAAAAGCTAGAAACAAGTTTTATTACCTGAAACTGTACAATGAAGTAGATTAAATACTCGCAAAAAAAGAATACAAGACAGATGAAAAACGTAATCAGAAAGATGTAACGATTCATTTTTTGTTTTGGAATGTTGTTTTCCACGTGCTGTGATAGTTTGACGATAGATGACTCTGCATTGAAGATTCCCATATTTCATTTGGCATGTGGAAATTGCAAGCGACCTTGAAGAGGTTTCGTCGACTAGAAAAGGCCCTCAAGGCTGAATGGTTTCCCAGCCAATCTACGGCCTGAGAACCACAACACAAAGAGTGTAATTAAAACAACAACCCATCTCCCCAGAAAAACAGAACGATTTAATACAATGCAATAAATCAAATAGACATACAATAAAAAAATATCCATATACTGTAAAAAAAAAGAAAAATAAGATAAAGAAAAAGCGCGCACTGCTCTGGTCTATAATAAGGGAAATTCCGGTCCGACTGAAATCTAAAAGCCAGACTGGCTTTCTTCTTCTTCTTGTTGTAATTTAGCGATAGTGATATGTGTATAAACATTCCGATTAAAATTAGGCCATCTTCCCCTTCAGTTTCGACATCGGGGGGGACTGGAAACAACACCACGCTACTAAGGAGAAATATGTGTGAATTTGAAATGAGGCTGAGAGCTATGAGGAAGAATACATGATTTCTTTCCAGAAAGAAGAAAACGAAATCATTATATATTCCGAACAAGTTCTCCTCCATGGAATGTTTTCGCCAAAAGTCGTGCAGCCAAATGCCTGGAGCAACAAAGCCGCCCTTGTATTTGAGTGTGTATATTTTTCCACCCCTCATTGGAAAAAGAATTCGAATCGAGCTGCTTTTTTCTTTTCCACAACCCTTCATCCGATTCTCTCATCACCCGACTATTCGTTTGTTTGCCATTTCCACCCTCTCTTTTTCCCCCCAAGGCCGTTTCTTCTCTTTCTCTTTTTCCCCTCGTCCCACCACAGCAGGGCTATTCGGACATTGGTCAGTCGACCAGGTGGAAAATTTAAAGAGGGTGGTAAAAAAAAAGGAAAAAACAAGTTCCACCCTACATATTCAATCACCTGCTGACATTCCCTTTCCCAATGTATTCCCTAAACTCTTGATAAAATGGCCCCCCTCTACTATTTCCTATCGATACTACAGGCACAGGGTTGTAAAAACGAACAGAGACGAGGGAGAAAGATATCCGACAAAAGGAGACTAGTCTTTATTTTTATTTCATGGCAGACTTGTGTCGGGCTTTAAAAATATCCAAAAAGCACCGCTCATTTGTGTGTGGAAAAGGCCGAAATAAAACGACCGAGGAGGGGAAAGTCGAAATTAAGCTCTTTTTTTAAAAAAGAAATATGTCTTTCAAATGAAATAAAAGGCAAAGCTAGACAAATGTCAGACTGAATTTACTGCGATTCATCGTTCTACATCTCCAAACTTTATTCTCTTCAATCTCATTGGGTAATGACGAAATGAAATAACCAATAAACAAAATGAAAATTTCATATTATTTGTCTGTTGCTGTTGCACGACGGGATATCATCAAACATTTGTGCGTTACATGGAGAAAAAGTGGAAGAGAATGGGGGCCATGCCAACAAAGGAGAGGTAGGTTTCTAAAAACACGTCAATTATATTAGTGATGAATTGCGCTTTTAAACAATATGTCGACAGTCGAGCATGAAGAAAATAAAAAATAAAAAAAAATGTCAAATGAATAAACTGCGCGGGTCCAGTTGAAATTCATCATCTCAAAGTAGGCGAGGTCCTCTTTTATTTCATCGGCATTTTAAAAAAGACACTAACCTAACCGATAATGGCATAATCGAAATCTTGGAATGAGGTAGTATTATTCTATATCTATTGGTGAGGAAGAGAGGCACAACCCTCACCTCCCCAGCTGGCACACACACACACACGGAAACAATGGAATGTCTGTCAACACATTAAGAGCTCCGTTCTGCGAAAAAATAAAAAAGGTTGGCCAAGATAAATTTCATTTTGTGGTTTTGAAAATAGAAAATAAAAAACAGATTGGGCAAATGAGGTAGAGGAGCTTGTCGAAATATTCTTTCGTCATGCAAGGTCAATGCTGTTGCGCAAAATGTCATGCCCACCTGTAATTTTTTTACACAACAATCAACAAATTCATCAAAACAACTGATATAGCTACACTCCAGTGAATTCCAAGTCAACAAATGTCTCAAGTCCACAATATTGGCAAATGATAAGGCACAACCGTTTTCATCATTAAAAAGAGTCATTTTGTTTGTTTGTTTGTTTAAAAAAGGTCATTGGAAATGTTTTTTTTGATTGGCGCTGGAACTAAGAAAACACACAAAGAATACCAAAGAAAAATAGGTCAAAGTAATATAATAATAATAATAAAAAAGGGGGAGATTGTTCTTCTAAGATGCTGCTGTGGGTGGCGGATGAGCGTGCAGTGCGTTCCGTCTGGTGTGAGTCTGAACGTGTTTGACCATATGGTCCTTGCGGATGAATCCCTTGTTGCAGACTTGGCACATGAAAGGCTTCTGGCCCGTATGGAGACACATGTGACGCCTCAGATCCGTCTTGTGATTAAATTGTTTCGGGCACAACGGACATTTGTAGGGCTTGTCTCCGGCATGTTTCTGCTGATGTTGGTCGAATAATTCCGCATTGGGAAATCGCTTGCCGCACATGTGGCACTTGAAAGGCTTGTCGCCTTTGTGGAACGTGTTGTTATGTTGAGTCAGGTAACACACCCGATTGAACGCCTTGTCACACTGGGTGCATTTAAACGTTCCGACGGAAGCCGTGCCGCCGTTATCGGCCACAACGGCAATGGGACGAGATTTGACGGCTACTCCGTTGGGTTTAATCGGTGGCATCACCACGTTGATAGCTGACCGCTCCGGCTCTTCGGCGTCACTCATATCCAAGTCGGCGTCATCACTTCCGACCGGAGAATCATCGCTTCCGCCTCCACTGCAGTCGGAATCGTTGGATTTGATCAGAAAGGCGTCCGAATCCATTCCGCCGAATTCAACGTCATTGTTTCCAATTTTGTCGTGTTCCATGATTGTATTGTTGTTGTTGATAAATGTCTGCTCATGATTGAGGTGGTAGTGCTGCTGCTGCTGTTGTTGTTGGTGATGGATGATTCCGCGGGACGAGGCAATTGGCCCCACCCCCAGCTGCTGAACGTTGGCGTTGCTGCTAGGGGGCGGGGCAATGGAGTTTGGGGGATAGCCCATAGTGTTGGATTGAGGATAGACGTGCTGTTGCTGCTGTTGTTGTTGTTGCAAGTGTTGTTGCGCATGCTGAGGGTATGGAGAATAATTGGAATGGCTAACGGGAGGAGGGCAGTAGTATGGCAAATGACCACCCGGTGGTGGTGGCGGCGCCGGGCCAGTAGGACCGACCGTCATCATTCCGGATGGATTCCCAGGTGCTGAGTAAGGTAAACGGTACGGATCCATGGAAGTAGAATTATTTATTTGCTGCTGCTGCTGCTGAGGAGATGGATAGTTGCTATTATTGCTCAAAGATTGAAGTGGTGGAGGGCCGGATTGAAGTTGTTGTTGATGAATGAGAGGTGGAGGCGGTTGTTGTGACGGCGGATGATAATCGCCTGGCGAAGATGGAATAATTTTAGGACTGCTGTTAAGAGATGGTCTTGGAATTGGCATCTCATCCATAGTTTTCTCGTCCGATCCAGCTGGACTGTTGACGGTGGGTGTGCCAGTGCTCCGACTGGATGGTGTGGTCGACCGGCGTCCATCACCAGCAGCCGGGGTATTCCCACCGGAGGCTTTAATGGCATTCTTGTGAAGTGTCGTATTGTAGTGACGTTTAAGATGGCCGCTGGATGTAAACCACTTGTTGCAGGCTTCACAATTGTAAGTCTTTGGACGACGAGCCTCTGAACCTCCCCCATGATTTCCTCCCCCTGAAGGTTGGGCATTTCCATTCGATGGTGCATTAGGTTTCCATCCAGGGGCGGATTTCGGGACAGGTGCAATATTTCCATTTGTTGTCGTCGCTGCATTGTTGCCATTATTAGCGTTGATGACGGGCATCGGCAATGGCTCGTAGGCCGGGAATGGATTGGGTCGATAGTCGTGAGGATGCAATGGTGGTGGTGGTGGTGGCGGCTGCTGAGCTAAAGATGGAAGTGGTGGCGTTGGAGTCATCCAACCCATCGATGATGAATTTGAACCGACAGAAGTGGCTGGAGTGTAGGGAGGCGTCGGTGCCAGAGTCCCGCCCGGATGGTGATGAGCAGGTGGGAGGCCCAACTGGATGGTTCCAGGAGGTTGATAAACGTGAACCTTGTGGGAATCCAAGTCGAGAATCTCTGCAGTTTCATTGCCGCCTCCGTTCAGCTCCGTCTTGATGGTGGGCGGAGGTGGATAAACATCGGGAAACGGGGGGAAATGATGTTGAGTTTGGAGATGATCCGGTTGTCCATGAGGAGAATCAAAAACGTTGGGATCGGCGGAAAATCCGTTCCTAAAGTGTCCGTTATTGAGATCGGCTGTGGCAGAATTGACCATCGACTGGTCGCCAGGGAGATATGGATGAAAGCGTCGGCTAGCGGTCGGATGAAACTCCTCAGACGGATGAGGAGGTGGCAAGAGATTGCTGCTGGTGACACAGTAGGCGCTGGCTTGACCGACGAAAGCGGAAGTATCGTAGGTGGCGGATGAATGGTATCGATAGGCCTCCGCTGTCCCGTTGGAGTATTCCATGGCACGGGTTGAATCAACTGGGTAATTAGACTGAAGACATCCAAGGGTACTATCACGTTTCTCTTCTCAGTGGCCACCTAATGCCATAACACCACCTTCTTGTGAAATTAATAAAAACCCAAGTTAAAAATAAAATATCTGAAAATCTCAATCTTAATTTGCATACGGGAAAATCCATCGATTTGTTGCTTCAACATTTTTTTATTCCTCATCGAAATGATTGTCATCTGTTGAAATTTTTCATTATATTTACAACAATAATGAAAAAGGTTGTTTTTAGTACATTTCCAAAAATGGCCCTGCTGCAGCACAAAGAAATAGTTTCCCATCCTTTTCGAAAGTTTCCACCCGTTGAAACCCCCTGGAGGTACAAAATGGCAGACTCCCCCCCCCCTCCTTTATATCTGAGAAAACTTAATGACGCGTAGAGACGAGAAAATGTTTGCAAGAGCCCAAGAAATTGTCTCTTTTTTACTTACCAGCTGACGTAACGTGGCGATACGGATGACGAAGTGGGATTTCCCCTTAAGAATTTCACACTTGTTCAATCATAGGAATCGGTAGCCAGTGGGACATGATTCACACAGGTCGACTAGCAACTGCTGACTGTGGGATTTCCCTCACTACAAGACACACAAGTGCACACGAAAAAATATCAGCAGCGTGCTGGGGAAAGACCCAATGTCTTGATGCAAACAGGTTTCACTTTTCTTTTTTCAATATAAAAATTCAACACCACGTGGGTCAGCGTCTGTGATTGAAAGGCGGCGTATACATGAACGCGCGCTGTCTAAAATGACGCACAGCCGATGAGAAAATGTGAGGAGCTCAGTCGACAGCTCACTTTCGAATAGTCGACTTGGGAAAAATCCAATCGGAAGAACTAAGGAAACATTCCCCCACCCCCCAACAAACTCTGACTCCTCACTCGAATGGCCCAAAAAGGAGGAGGAGTAACGAAATACAAGCCCCAGGCTTTTCTTCCCTTTTTATTTTTGCTTTCTTCCCGAAACGCGAGTCAAAGAAGAGAGTTGATAACTGTGTCCTCTAAATGCATTGAAAAGATCTTTTAGTATTTCAATTCCATTTCATCACTGCATTTTCCTATGCACGGCATTGACATTAAAGACAAAATTCTTGGTTTCACCCAAAAACAACTTTTTCTCAATCCTGCTGTACGATACAAGTTGGCAAAAAAACAAAACTTTTGTTTTTCAACAATCGCTCTCAGCGCCATCTTTCTTTCGTCTACATTTTCTTATTATTTATAAATATGTTTTCGGGGCCCAAGGCCGTATCTGCTGAAATGTTCACCTGCGTATCCATTAAAAACTCGAAACGATAATTTACAACGTATTTTTTAATACCCGCACCGAAAGCCGCGTCAGACTTGGTGAAGGCGTTAACTTTTCGATTCGTAACATTCGCTTGATGAGTTGAAAAAAATATATATGTTCCACCAACAATAATACCGGATTCTGTCATAAAGTCTACACACGAAAAGTTTCGTTTGCCTTTTTTCTTTCTCACATCCGTGGAACTTGGCATTTATACCAGACAGACATAAATCTTTTTTCTAGAAATTGGCAGAGCCCCACACTTCCAAAACTGTTATACAAACAAAATTGTGAAAATCCTTTCCCTATTTCTCATATTCTTTTAGGTAACATTTTTACTAGTCGGTAAAGTTACCTTGTTAAATCGGAGACTTTTGTAACCAGCCAAATCAGCATATTCAAATTGTAAATTTAACTGGAGCCTTACACCAAGTCATTTTCGGCCCAGCAACTGAAAATGATCCAATCGCTTTAAAAAATCTCACATGACAATGTTGCTTTAAGCAATGTTATCATTGAGTAATAATTAATTTGACGTCTGCAATACAAACACAATTCTTTATTTGTTTCAGATATGCTTAGTACGAAAATGCCCAAAATTTTGATCGTTGGAAGTGGCCTTACCGGAAGCTTGGTGGCCGCTTCGTTACTCAAATTAGGAAAAGAAAATATCAATGATCAGGTTCAACTATCTATCTGGGAAAAAGCTAGAGGAGCCGGTAATTTTTAAATCGTATTACAAATGTGCTTACATTAACTGACTTTCTATGAAATTCAAGGAGGGCGAATGTCAACAAGCCGAAGTCCTCACAATCAATTGTGTGCTGCTGATCTAGGGGCACAATACATAACCTGCACACCCCATTATGGCAAGGAACATAGCAAGCAAGTCTCAAGACCATTTATTTTGAAAACATGTTTAAATTTTAAATTTTCTTTATAGGTATTATGAAGAACTTTTGTCTGTGGGAATTTTAGAGCCACTCAAATTAAACATCAACAATTGTCATGAACATGAAGCAGGAACCAAGCATTACATCTCTCCAAATGGAATGAGCTCCCTTGTCAAATATTTTCTTAATAAATACGAGTGTGAACCAGAGTTTGAACACCATATTACTAGTGTGACTAGAATAAATGAGAAATGGTATTTCATAGCAAACAAATGTAGAAACAGTAGAATTCAATTATATATTGGCTATATCCCTTTTTATTATTAGGTGTGTTTCAACTCTTCAAGGAAAGCAAAACTATTTTGATGTGGTTATTTTAACAATTCCTGTCCCTCAAATTCTGCAATTGGGGGGTAGTGT
This sequence comes from Daphnia pulex, assembly GCF_021134715.1. NCBI lineage: Eukaryota > Metazoa > Arthropoda > Branchiopoda > Diplostraca > Daphniidae > Daphnia > Daphnia pulex. The sequence goes on along the minus strand of NC_060024.1, from coordinate 7,167,885 downwards.
AAAAGACATTCTTGGTAAACGTTCATCTTTTCTATAACTTATATAGTTTAGTTATCTGTAATCTTACTTTTTAATTTGTAGAAAATAACCATGAAATGAAGACAAAATTGGAAAATGTCAAGTACAGTGCACGTTATGTAATGAGCTTGTATTATGATCACGGCACTGAACTGAATTTACCATTCGATGCCTCCTACATAAAAGATGATCCTGTATTTCGATTCATCGCAGTCGACAATTTAAGAAGAAATCGGCGTAAGTTTTATTTTAATCAAGCCGAATGAATCGAACGTTACCAACTCATATTGTTAATCCAGCTGACGTCCCAACATCTGTGATTCTTCACACATCTGTCCCCTTCGGTGTACAACATATTGATCTAACCGTCCCAGAAGCGGAACCTATTCTAAAAGAGGTAAATTATGCATTATAACATTTTGTTTTAAAATGTCCGAGATTATATTTTGAATTTTACATTTTGATTAAGGCTTTAAAACGATCTTTCCCCGATCTACCTTCACCAAAGGCATTTAAATGCCATAAATGGAGATACTCCCAGGTTCTCACTAACCCTTTTTCATTTCTGTGTGCTTGCAAATTTTACCTTTTTATTTTATTTGCTTTTAAGGTAACGAAACCGTATGAAGATCAGCCGGGTGTACTTGAGATCTCCCAGGAACCTCTTCTGCTAGTTGGTGGGGATGGATTTACTCATTCGAACTTCGATGGTTGTGTATCGTCGGCTGAAAAAATCATTCAGCACTTCACATCAAAAACAGCCAATTTATAGCGCAAAACCTTATATGCAAAAAAACTTATAGATATTAAATAAAATAAATTACAGGACATTTTATCGTGAGAGTTTAAATTTCAAAAACGGAAATACAAAAATTACAGACAAGCATATCGTAATTCTGAAAATTTCTGTCGTTATGTTTGTCGTGTCTTATTAATCGCGCCAAGACGAGTCGGATCCTGAGAAGGGTAATGGATGCCCTGCTGACTTTCGGCAAGAAATACTGGAAGTTCCGCCTGATTTGGTGTGGGGTTTGGTGGTGGTGGAGCGATCAATGGATATGTGGATGGTGGATATTGAGGATAAGGAGATGGGTATGCATTGCTTGTAGGAGCTAAATTGAAAAAGTTATGCTCCAATTCTTCAGGATGTGGCAAAGCTCGGGGAAGACCCGGAACAGGTTCAAAACGAGCTCCAGCTTCAGTATTTGTTGTTCCAGGAACATTCTGTTTGCCTTGAGATTTACCCCAACGAATAACAAGCCGCCGATTCTAAATTTTCAAATAATTTGAATAAGTTTTGGGGAATTGAAACCAGAAAGTAAAAGGTCCGTACCTGAATAATTAGTTTGTTAAAGGTTCCTTCGGCAGCCAATTCTGCAGCTGAGCGGGTGACGTATGTTACAAAAGCACATTGCTGTCGTGAAACGATAGTGATGGATCGAATTTCACCGTACTGATAAAAATGATCTCGTAGTTCTTTTTCCAACATCTTCTCTCCAATGTTACCCACATACAAAGTGGTAATGGACTTATCTTCAGGAGCATCCAAACGAGGAAGAGTGGCAGCCCGACGCATGAGCTTTTCTGCCACTGGATCATTGGTGCCATAATAACGATCTTTAATGTTCTGATCAGCCAATGGATCATCTGGATCAGTGGGTTTTTCATGACGGTAAGGACATTCTTCTCCTCTTTTGCATTCACCTTTCACCCAGAAAGAACAAATGTGTGGCAAGTTCCTACGATAATATGGTGCTGTGCGTGCCAATTTCATCAGAAGATCTGATGGAGGATGAGATTTTCCTGGACCACCAGCAGCTCCAGGTACACCATGATCTGTTGCAGAAAGCTGTCAACAATAAAAATGCATGAATGTAAAAAATTCATTTCAAAGCAGCATTCAACTTACTTGTTTCTCAGCATTTTGAATAAAATATTCTTTGTTCACATCAGATTTTGCAATATTGTCTTTAATGTTAAGTGCTTGGTCTCTGACTTGAATGGGAAGTCCATATTCAAGATCTAATAAGCAAGTCTGGCAGACATTTTTAAGTTTTGCACAAGTCTGACAAATTTCTGTTTTCTTGAAGCGCATACGGGCACCAGGGCACCATCTGAAGGTTGTGAAAGGTCTGACACAAATCTTACATTCACTGCCAAATTTTTCCTTCATCTAAAAAAAATTAGGGGAACCGAATTACGAATAAGAATTACGAAAAACATAGTTAACGTATGCATTTTTAAGTTAAGTTTCATTCACCATTCGAACGTAAGGGTTGTCTCCTAGACATGTTGGGCAGAGAATTGGAAACTCCTAAATTATATTAAATTAATTCACTGGTTAGTATCAGTCTCAATTTTAAACTATCAAAATAGTATAATATTACCGAATCTTCCCAACTTGTACGTCCATAAGTGTTTGATGATTTCGACAGCGCCATTTTGAAACGTAAAATCTGATGCCCCAAAGGACCACACGATAACTTTAAAATCGGTCTGTCTCGGTATCGATACTAACTTGGATCGATATATATTGTTTACTTACTTCATTTTATGGAAATTTATGACAATTTTTATTTAAATTAATAAATGTGTGTAATAATTTAAATAGAATTGTAAAAAATTTCCATAACATAAAGTAATTAAATATTATAAATAAACAATGGATATCGATTTAAAGTTAAATATCGATAAACAATCCTTTTTCCTTAAGTGTTTGTTTTTGACGTCTGAACTCTGAATTGACATGGATATCCAAATACTGGGGGGGGGGGGGGGCGGGTAGGTGAGCTGGATAAGGCGTCGCTTGGTGATCGGGGAGCACCTTGAGACCTGAGTTCGACTCTCCCGGTGAGCATAGTTGCTCCCATACCCGGGCACTACCACTACACATACAATACAGATCTCTTCCTAAAAAGGCAGGCACTAGCGCCAAATCGTACACAATGATGGTACTTCCATCCCCCTTCTTGGGGCTCCTTCCACACAATACAATACAACACTTACACTGCTCACGCCATCGCTCAAAAAAATCAATAGAAAAAATATCTCGTCGGTGCAAGAAGGTCATCTAGTTGAAGACCAGATGTCTGCTAAACATAGCAGACGCACCTAATCCTACCAATACCAATACCAATCCAAATACTGGAATCAAATTTTACCCAGGATTTAGGCGAGATAGAGAAAAGGGTGGATAAACTAAACAAAGATGGTAAGTAACATTATTTTTTAAAGTAATAACTCATTCTTAACCTCATTCAAACTTACCTTTAGCAAAAGAAATCCAGAAGTTGAAGAAAATTGGAACTACCATGGCCAGCCTGAAGCTTAACAGGCGACTAAAGAACCTGTCTATGTGTGTAAAAAAACTGAAGAAGACTACGCTAGAGGTAAGTTTGGTAAACTTTGATTTATATACACAGTTCCTTCTAAATCATGGAAGTCGAGCCACCCACCAACCCTCAGCTGCCAACAGCAATCTTCCCTAGGTGAATAGCATTGTTGATCGAGGGGAAAGAAGTCCTGCAATCTGCAATCCACAATGCTTTTACCTGGGGTATGATTTTCTAATTCATGTTCATGTTTTAAATTTCAGGACAATCAGGCTGAGGGAGTATTGGGTCAAATTCCTAGTTCCAGCGTTGAAGTTTGTCCCAACTCACCCATTCTCGCATGTGATTATTGTGGGAAGGTAACTATTTAATCATCCACTCTTACATATTTCAATTATAATTTTTTTTGTAATTTCAGACCTTTACGTCAATCTTCAGCTTGAGTAGCCACCGCATAAGCCATTATCGGATGCCGAAAGGTTATGGTCTTTCAAGAGAAAAGAACATATGTTATTGCCAGCCCCCAACTCATATAGCTACATGCAAGGTAAGAGAACATTTTAATTTATAATGAACTGTTAACTTACTTCATTTTTTAGAATTTTAGAAAGTAAACGGTTTCCTCCGGCTCCATGCTGTCTGAATAGGGGATGGCGCAAAAAATTAAAAAAATAATAAAACATATTAAAAATAAGAGAAAAAATAAATAAAAAATATCTCCCAATCAAACTATAGCTGGGAAAAATTTACTTTACGAGTTATTCACGTTTAAAGTTTCGACTCCCTGGCTCTGCCAGTTTTAGCTTAGCTCTGGTCAGTTTTTACAATGGGAGCAGATCACGTGACCGGCAACAGCCAATAGAATGCGTATCCCTGAAAACAACTTTTCATTCTTTTACCACATGGCGGTAAAAAAACTAGATTGCTACAAGCTTGACGCGACACCTTGCGGACACAGACGAAATGACAGATGTTCCCCGCTTCTATTGGTTCCCCCGATCACGTGATCTATTCTCATTGGTTAAAACTGACCAGCGGTAATGCACCAAGAATCACGTGATAAATAGGCCACCTCCTGCGTTTTAGAGGTGGGCCACGTAGTCGAAACTTTCAACGTGAATAACTCGAAAAGTAAATTTTTCCCAGCTATAGTATGATTGGGAGATATTTTTTTTTTCTCTTATTTATAGTATGTTTTATTATTTTTTTTATTTTTTTGCGCCATCCCCTATTCTCAATACCGCGTCGTTATTGCATCGGCCGTTTATCTCAAGATCATTTGCTTCAGCTGAAAATTTTGATAGAAAACATGCAATAAAAATTACTCAAATAAAATTGGTCTTATCTGGTTTACCTAGCAACGAAGCTTCGAAAGCTGCTTGTAACCCTCCGTCCGCCATCATGGAAATCACCAATAAATCGGCCATGAAACGTCCACCACCTTAAAGACAAATCGAAATGAACTTAGATGATGGCAAGCCAATGAAATGCATCTCTCTGTGGACATACAACTATCATATTCGTCGTCTCTTTGCAAAAGTGTGGGCAATGCTGAAGCTCTTTCTGAAGCAGTAGGCAAAAGAAGACTCCAAGCCAATTGGAGAAAAGCTTGAGCTGTATCTTGTACGGCACCCAGATTTGGATTTCCCCTGCAAGAGCAATAACGTGGTTCTTCAAACGCTGCAACACAGGTAAGGAGCAGCCGTGATGCCCAACATCAATGCCCACTTGATCTCCGTGACTCAAAATCCTTTGAAACTAACGAATGAAAAAGCAAAATTCATCCTGAGCAAGACTAAACTGACCGGTTCTTGATCGTTATAGCTGATTGTGTACACTTTGCCATCGCCGGAAAGAAACAGGAGACCAAGGGCTGTGCAGACAACTTGATCTATCGTTATTGGAAGTTTCTGGACTACTGTGAAACGGTCCACCCGGGTCCACCGTAGCGGCGCTCAAATCCAATCGAATTAAAGTATTTTCCATAACTACGCGATCCTAAAAAATGGCAATGTACAACAAATAATAAATCTGCAAAGAATTTGCTAAATTGAAATAAAGTATACCGATTTGAATGTTTGAATAAATGGAGATGCTAATCGATCCAAATGAGCCAAAATCAGAACAGCGGCTTGATAGAGATCAACATCGACATCCTTGTCACCATCTTCTGGTTCGGGCGATAAGCTAGCCTGCCTCAAGAGACAAGCCGATGGACTAGTATGATGACTGTAAAGTATGACAGATGACTGTAAAATCTGATGCCCCACAGGACCACACGATAACTTTAAAATAGAATGACGAATGACGTTGTCAATGAAACTGATCATAGATGGCGACTGAGAGCTTTTATATACTGGCATAGCGACATTGGGACGGATTATTCTTTAGAATTCCTAGTTCCAGCGTTGAAGTTTGTCCCAACTCACCCATTCTCGCATGTGATTATTGTGGGAAGGTAACTATTTAATCATCCACTCTTACATATTTCAATTATAATTTTTTTTGTAATTTCAGACCTTTACGTCAATCTTCAGCTTGAGTAGCCACCGCATAAGCCATTATCGGATGCCGAAAGGTTATGGTCTTTCAAGAGAAAAGAACATATGTTATTGCCAGCCCCCAACTCATATAGCTACATGCAAGGTAAGAGAACATTTTAATTTATAATGAACTGTTAACTTACTTCATTTTTTAGAATTTTAGAAAGTAAACGGTTTCCTCCGGCTCCATGCTGTCTGAATAGGGGATGGCGCAAAAAATAAAAAAAAATAATAAAACATATTAAAAATAAGAGAAAAAATAAATAAAAAATATCTCCCAATCAAACTATAGCTGGGAAAAATTTACTTTACGAGTTATTCACGTTTAAAGTTTCGACTCCCTGGCTCTGCCAGTTTTAGCTTAGCTCTGGTCAGTTTTTACAATGGGAGCAGATCACGTGACCGGCAACAGCCAATAGAATGCGTATCCCTGAAAACAACTTTTCATTCTTTTACCACATGGCGGTAAAAAAACTAGATTGCTACAAGCTTGACGCGACACCTTGCGGACACAGACGAAATGACAGATGTTCCCCGCTTCTATTGGTTCCCCCGATCACGTGATCTATTCTCATTGGTTAAAACTGACCAGCGGTAATGCACCAAGAATCACGTGATAAATAGGCCACCTCCTGCGTTTTAGAGGTGGGCCACGTAGTCGAAACTTTCAACGTGAATAACTCGAAAAGTAAATTTTTCCCAGCTATAGTATGATTGGGAGATATTTTTTTTTTTTTCTCTTATTTATAGTATGTTTTATTATTTTTTTTATTTTTTTGCACCATCCCCTATTCTCAATACCGCGTCGTTATTGCATCGGCCGTTTATCTCAAGATCATTTGCTTCAGCTGAAAATTTTGATAGAAAACATGCAATAAAAATTACTCAAATAAAATTGGTCTTATCTGGTTTACCTAGCAACGAAGCTTCGAAAGCTGCTTGTAACCCTCCGTCCGCCATCATGGAAATCACCAATAAATCGGCCATGAAACGTCCACCACCTTAAAGACAAATCGAAATGATCTTAGATGATGGCAAGCCAATGAAATGCATCTCTCTGTGGACATACAACTATCATATTCGTCGTCTCTTTGCAAAAGTGTGGGCAATGCTGAAGCTCTTTCTGAAGCAGTAGGCAAAAGAAGACTCCAAGCCAATTGGAGAAAAGCTTGAGCTGTATCTTGTACGGCACCCAGATTTGGATTTCCCCTGCAAGAGCAATAACGTGGTTCTTCAAACGCTGCAACACAGGTAAGGAGCAGCCGTGATGCCCAACATCAATGCCCACTTGATCTCCGTGACTCAAAATCCTTTGAAACTAACGAATGAAAAAGCAAAATTCATCCTGAGCAAGACTAAACTGACCGGTTCTTGATCGTTATAGCTGATTGTGTACACTTTGCCATCGCCGGAAAGAAACAGGAGACCAAGGGCTGTGCAGACAACTTGATCTATCGTTATTGGAAGTTTCTGGACTACTGTGAAACGGTCCACCCGGGTCCACCGTAGCGGCGCTCAAATCCAATCGAATTAAAGTATTTTCCATAACTACGCGATCCTAAAAAATGGCAATGTACAACAAATAATAAATCTGCAAAGAATTTGCTAAATTGAAATAAAGTATACCGATTTGAATGTTTGAATAAATGGAGATGCTAATCGATCCAAATGAGCCAAAATCAGAACAGCGGCTTGATAGAGATCAACATCGACATCCTTGTCACCATCTTCTGGTTCGGGCGATAAGCTAGCCTGCCTCAAGAGACAAGCCGATGGACTAGTATGATGACTGTAAAGTATGACAGATGACTGTAAAATCTGATGCCCCACAGGACCACACGATAACTTTAAAATAGAATGACGAATGACGTTGTCAATGAAACTGATCATAGATGGCGACTGAGAGCTTTTATATACTGGCATAGCGACATTGGGACGGATTATTCTTTAGAATTCCTAGTTCCAGCGTTGAAGTTTGTCCCAACTCACCCATTCTCGCATGTGATTATTGTGGGAAGGTAACTATTTAATCATCCACTCTTACATATTTCAATTATAATTTTTTTTGTAATTTCAGACCTTTACGTCAATCTTCAGCTTGAGTAGCCACCGCATAAGCCATTATCGGATGCCGAAAGGTTATGGTCTTTCAAGAGAAAAGAACATATGTTATTGCCAGCCCCCAACTCATATAGCTACATGCAAGGTAAGAGAACATTTTAATTTATAATGAACTGTTAACTTACTTCATTTTTTAGAATTTTAGAAAGTAAACGGTTTCCTCCGGCTCCATGCTGTCTGAATAGGGGATGGCGCAAAAAATTAAAAAAAATAATAAAACATATTAAAAATAAGAGAAAAAATAAATAAAAAATATCTCCCAATCAAACTATAGCTGGGAAAAATTTACTTTACGAGTTATTCACGTTTAAAGTTTCGACTCCCTGGCTCTGCCAGTTTTAGCTTAGCTCTGGTCAGTTTTTACAATGGGAGCAGATCACGTGACCGGCAACAGCCAATAGAATGCGTATCCCTGAAAACAACTTTTCATTCTTTTACCACATGGCGGTAAAAAAACTAGATTGCTACAAGCTTGACGCGACACCTTGCGGACACAGACGAAATGACAGATGTTCCCCGCTTCTATTGGTTCCCCCGATCACGTGATCTATTCTCATTGGTTAAAACTGACCAGCGGTAATGCACCAAGAATCACGTGATAAATAGGCCACCTCCTGCGTTTTAGAGGTGGGCCACGTAGTCGAAACTTTCAACGTGAATAACTCGAAAAGTAAATTTTTCCCAGCTATAGTATGATTGGGAGATATTTTTTTTTTTTTTCTCTTATTTATAGTATGTTTTATTATTTTTTTTATTTTTTTGCGCCATCCCCTATTCTCAATACCGCGTCGTTATTGCATCGGCCGTTTATCTCAAGATCATTTGCTTCAGCTGAAAATTTTGATAGAAAACATGCAATAAAAATTACTCAAATAAAATTGGTCTTATCTGGTTTACCTAGCAACGAAGCTTCGAAAGCTGCTTGTAACCCTCCGTCCGCCATCATGGAAATCACCAATAAATCGGCCATGAAACGTCCACCACCTTAAAGACAAATCGAAATGATCTTAGATGATGGCAAGCCAATGAAATGCATCTCTCTGTGGACATACAACTATCATATTCGTCGTCTCTTTGCAAAAGTGTGGGCAATGCTGAAGCTCTTTCTGAAGCAGTAGGCAAAAGAAGACTCCAAGCCAATTGGAGAAAAGCTTGAGCTGTATCTTGTACGGCACCCAGATTTGGATTTCCCCTGCAAGAGCAATAACGTGGTTCTTCAAACGCTGCAACACAGGTAAGGAGCAGCCGTGATGCCCAACATCAATGCCCACTTGATCTCCGTGACTCAAAATCCTTTGAAACTAACGAATGAAAAAGCAAAATTCATCCTGAGCAAGACTAAACTGACCGGTTCTTGATCGTTATAGCTGATTGTGTACACTTTGCCATCGCCGGAAAGAAACAGGAGACCAAGGGCTGTGCAGACAACTTGATCTATCGTTATTGGAAGTTTCTGGACTACTGTGAAACGGTCCACCCGGGTCCACCGTAGCGGCGCTCAAATCCAATCGAATTAAAGTATTTTCCATAACTACGCGATCCTAAAAAATGGCAATGTACAACAAATAATAAATCTGCAAAGAATTTGCTAAATTGAAATAAAGTATACCGATTTGAATGTTTGAATAAATGGAGATGCTAATCGATCCAAATGAGCCAAAATCAGAACAGCGGCTTGATAGAGATCAACATCGACATCCTTGTCACCATCTTCTGGTTCGGGCGATAAGCTAGCCTGCCTCAAGAGACAAGCCGATGGACTAGTATGATGACTGTAAAGTATGACAGATGACTGTAAAATCTGATGCCCCACAGGACCACACGATAACTTTAAAATAGAATGACGAATGACGTTGTCAATGAAACTGATCATAGATGGCGACTGAGAGCTTTTATATACTGGCATAGCGACATTGGGACGGATTACTACAAGAACTTTTCCAAAGCGACACTAGAACGCGACACTAGAACGTTTCACTAGAACGTCTAAATTTTAGTAACGACACTGGGCCGGGAAATTTCTAAAAATCATAACGACACTAGAACGTCTCATCATGCGTCACTAGACCGTCCATAATTTAGCGGCGACACTAGGACGGGAAAACTACAATTGTCTCTGCGACACTAGAACGTCCAGATTTAAGTAACGTAACTAGGACAGGAAAACTACAATTATCTCTGCGACACTAGAACGTCCAAATTTTAGGGACGACGCTAGGACGGGGAAATCACAATCGCCTGTGCGACACTATAACGTCCAGATTTAAGTAACGTCACTAGGACGGGTAGACTCGAACGGGGACCGGACCTCACGCTCACGGCCACCGAGTTGGCAGCTCGCCGAGCTTTGCGGCCACCCACAGCAGGCATCATTTAATTTTGTTTATTTTTCGTCATGATTCTATTTAAAAAATCAAAGCCTGTCGTTCCTCTTTATACTTTTTCCTAGACGAGTGTTAAGCATTATTTACCCCTGAGTTCGAAATGTGTTTTCCTTCTCTTTTTTTAATGTGTGAATTTTTATTGTTTCATGGACGAAGGAGGACAAACAGAAGTCAAAGAACGAAGGGCCATGAACACAATTCTCGATCCTCTATTCATTCCGTCTTTCTCTCTCTCTCCCCCCTTAAACTTTCTCATCTGTGCAACATGAAAATGTATTCGATTGTCGTAGATCGGGAATTAAAAGCTCCAGGCAATTCCGCAATTATTGAATAAATACGGCCATTTTTAAGTTTTTATTTTAAATTCTTTTTTAAATTGGTTCAAGGTAATAAGTATTATTATTTAATAGTCTTCGAACTTTCTCAAGTCGCCCTGCAGGAAATCTTGGACGTAGCTAGACTACTTCATGGGAGAATTTCATTTCAATCAAGCCAAACTTGACGAATTTGTTCTTCTCCATCAATCGAGTCATGGCGGCTTGACCTTCTGGGACGTGATTTCACTCCACAGTCAACGTTTCCAAAACATCAATCAAAATGAAAATTATATTTTGCACATCCAATCGGAAATAAATTCAATGTTACATACCTTAATATCGACATTGTGCCAAGGTTGATTTGCAATATTTTGTACTCGGAACCTTCAAACGTCCAAACTAAAATAGTCAACTCGAGTTCTGATGCTGCCCACAGTGACTACCATATAATACAGTGGAAAGCACTGCACTTTGCTCGGCACTTTGTGAATGTTTTCTGTTCCTTTTGAAAACTCCGTCTTCTTCTTGTCGGACGTCTGATCCGAATTTTTTTATTCTCTAGATTGTAGAATCGATCCCAGAGTCCGCTACGTGTAGCGTTAAAAACAACCTATACAAATAACAAGTAAAGGTAATTAGATAATTATTCGCCGCTAAACTGAACCACCAGACTTACTTCCACGGGATAAGGTTTGGTGCTGAGACAAATGGGGGAACGAAATGAGGATTGGGTTCACGAGTTGACTGTGCTATATTTTATCTGCCTCAAGTCAATGATCAGACCACTCCACTAGAAGGATCGCTCCATGTATAACGTATTGGATATGGAGTTTCAATGTCATATATACGCACCGCAGTCCAGTCGATGTAAAATGCGTTGGTCTGCAAAAGACAACTTAGTAATAAAGCAATTGAAGAAGAATAAACTGAACGAGGAATATTAGTCACTCTATTGCGCAAGATCTTTTCAATTACTTGAACTTGGTCGTTAGAGGGATCGAGAGTTTGGGAATCGCCCAGTTGATAAGGAAGAGTCTTGGACTCTGGTTGTCGCAGATATTTCTGCTTCATTATAGCCGAATGACACACGGATGGTCCTGTTGCAGTTTATTCTTGATGGCGTAGCTACTCTGAAGATTATAACAATCACAAACCGGCCTGCAGGTCGAGCTGAATAAAGTGAAACTTTTATTATCTTCATCAGTACAATCGGCAGGTGATGAGAAATATGTGTCTTTTGATTTCTTTGCCCATTTTTTGCAGTACGTTTCTTCCACCAAATTGTATTTCGGATGAGGCACTTTCTCATCACCGTCAGAGTCAAACTACTGATGCCGTGGAGAAAAAACGATAACTGTCCAAATGAACCAACAAACCATTAATAAACAATAAACTAGTTTGTTTCGTTTAATTATTAGGTACTGGACTGAACTGACTTGGTTTTGGCTGGTGCTGCGCTGCGGTGGCTAATAGGCGACACAATTTGTATTGGACTTTCTGCTGTTTAAAATGAGTCCACCACGACAAGTATGTAGAGCACGAACAAGAGCAAAGCAGGAAGCAACAGGCGAGAAAGCGACGAAGGCACACGAAATACAGCAAATGGGAAATTGCCAACATGTACGATATAGTTGGATATAAATAACGTTGGCAATACCAATACCTTCCTTTCACCACTTTCACCACACATTCAATTCATTCACATCATTTGAATTCATTCACATCACATTTGCAATTCAATTGAAGTCGAATGCAACTTACTCGAATGGACGTCATTCCACGCTCTTCAGTGATGATGACGTCATTCCACGCTCTTCAGTGATGATGAAACCGCCTTACCGATCTAAAAGCCCTTTTTGTTGCTCTAGAAATGTGAATGCGGAGAGCTTGACCGGTTGGTTCCATCCTGGACGCAGTGTTGACCGTGTCGCCAAAAAGACAATACCTGGGCATTTTTAAGCCGACCACAACGGCAACGCACGGACCTGATAAATTACAATCAATATTTTCGTATTACTTATATATAATTCGTATACTCTGATTTCACAGAGGGCAGAACCACTATTATACATACCTGAATGAATTCCAATGCGCAGTTTGAGTGTTTCTCCGGGTCCGTGCCGGAAGTGAAAATTGTGTATCTAGGAGAGAAGGTGCAGGGCCAGCGAGGCGATTTCGGCTGCGTGGTGGTCTCGGTTGCGGATGGGCAATCCGCTGCCCGCTGGCCACCATGTAAGCGTCGCCAACCGTCTCCACTCGCCAAGGCGTCGTAAATCTCCAAGATGGAGTCGAACCAAGTGTAGAGCTCGTTGAGGAGACCGACGACCTGGAGGCTGGAGCGGAGTGCTGGCCGCCGACAGCGACGTGAATCCCACGATGTCGCTGAAGTAGGCTAGATCGTCACCGAATCGAAACTCCCCGCCTTGACGGGCTCTCCTCTTTTCAGCAATTCAACTACCGATCTGATTAATTGCAAGATATTTTTTAAAATTAGAATGGCGGAAATTTGTCACAACCAAAAATAATTACTTTGGCAAGACCTGGTGTAAGTTGATCCGACCGTAACTGAACGAGACCTTCCAGGTTATGCGTATACTTCTCGTTCATGTTCATGAAGCTGTCGAAAATGTTGGGCTTCCTGTAAAAAAAAAAAAAAAAAAAAAAAAAAACGAGCGTATTTATTATTTGAATTTCCTTTAGGTTTTTATAATAGAGAAACTTACAATCCGGCTTCCATTTCCTTAAGACGGCCACGAATGGATTTGAAATTGGGACGCAATTCATTCTGGCGTTTCTTGCCAGCAGCCATGCATACATGCAGCGAATTATGTTAAAGCTACTCTTTGCAATCCAACTGCTAAACGGACGGCCAGAAGAATTTGTAGAAAACCATTCCGTATGGGCGACTCTTTCGATGATTCCTGTCCAGCCAATATGGAATAATTTGGATCAGCAAACTGTTGTTGGAGTAAAAGTAAAATTGCATTTTTTTAAAATACCTTTAGTCAACATGGTGTCCAACAAATCTCCCATGGATGATGCCAAATGAGAAGACGTCACCTTTCCGGGTTCCTCTAGGCAAAGAGTTTGGGTTGCGCAACAGTTCCGGAGCTCTCCACAAAAGCCGTCTATTGTCACACGTCGTTTTCGTTCGAGCTTCGTGACAGGAGGCAGCAATTAAAAAAACAAATAGTTCCAATTATTACAAATGAATTATCCAAAAATAATTTACCTTTGAGTTCATGCAGACCGAAATCAGTGATTTGCAAAACCCAGCGCGAATCGAACAAACAGTTGGACAATTTGAGATTGCCGTGCGAAACGATTTCTCTGTCGTGCAGGAAGGTCATCCCCTGCGAATATAATCAAGTAATTTGCAATCATTAGATTTAAGAAGCGAAAATTGAGCTGCGACGACGGACATATACCTTGATCAAGTCAGTGACGAGAGAGGCGATGAAGAAAGTGTCCAACTTGAAATCCAATTTCAGGACATACTCCAAGCTCCCGCAGGCGCAATAGGCCGTCAGGATGGACACACTCCCGTAGTCGACGGACACTCCCATGAAGGAGACGACATTCTCGTAGCAGATGGAAGTTATCTGTTTCTATTCCTTGCAGATGTTCTTGGTGAAATTGACGTTCTTCGTCGACAAGATGGTCTTGATGGCCACGACATTGCACTTGTAGCTTCCCGTTCGGATGTTCAAACGTTTCACGTCCAGGTCGACAGATCGCGAATCTTCCTTGACGCCACCAGAGGACGACGATCCGGGACCGGATTCATTGTTGCTGTTGCGCCTGCTGCTTTGGCCACAAGATGCAATGATAGGCCCTCGATTTCTGTGAGGATCCGAGGTCACCGCCGCCAATGAAGAGGACTGCGGGCAATCGTTGATAATATCCTTGGAATTGGTGATGATTAATTCGCGAATGTCCACCTTCCAGAGCAAGCACGCTAATTTGTATTCGTAACAGTAGTGTCTATCTTTTGTAGAAGGGACAGAAAAAAAACAAGAAGGTTAAGATCAATTAGATTTATTTTATGGGAATCAATAAAAACACTGAGTGTAAATTTGGATAGAAATCAGGATCCGCACCTGGAAGCGAAGCCGATCGTTACAATGAGAACAACGCCGGATAAGGTGCAAATGATGAAACTCCGCCAGTCGGGCGTCGCTACTCGGAAACATTTTTCAGACATGAAACCGCAAGGAGATCGGGAACGGGTGAGCCGGATCCGATCCAATCGATTGGTCGACTCGAGTTCAAATAAAGAAAAACCTATATAGAAAGGCAACGGTAAAACCATTTAAAAATAAAAATCCAGAATATAAATAGCAACAAAGTCTGTAAGAAAGCAAAAAAAAAAAAAACCGTGAAAAATTTCACGAGGGAATCGTTGGGTGAAAGGGGGCTGGCTGCTGATGTTGTGCTGGAAATGCCCGCTGTGATGCCTGATGCCATGATGTGATGCCATGATGCCTGCTGTGGGTGGCCGCAAAGCTCGGCGAGCTGCCAACTCGGTGGCCGTGAGCGTGAGGTCCGGTCCCCGTTCGAGTCTACCCGTCCTAGTGACGTTACTTAAATCTGGACGTTCTAGTGTCGCACAGGCGATTGTGATTTCCCCGTCCTAGTGTCGTCCCTAAAATTTGAACGTTCTAGTGTCGCAGAGATAATTGTAGTTTTCCCGTCCTAGTTACGTTACTTAAATCTGGACGTTCTAGTGTCGCAGAGACAATTGTAGTTTTCCCGTCCTAGTGTCGCCGCTAAATTATGGACGGTCTAGTGACGCATGATGAGACGTTCTAGTGTCGTTATGATTTTTAGAAATTTCCCGGCCCAGTGTCGTTACTAAAATTTAGACGTTCTTCTGTCGGTAATACAAATGTGGGCGTTCTAGTGTCGCATTCTAGTGACGCTTTTGAAAAGTCCTTGTGGTAATCCGTCCCAATGTCTATATGCCGACTATTGCCACGACATCTGTCGTGGCAATAAAGAAAAAATTGTCTGCCACGACACGCCACGATACGCCTATACTTCCTCTCTGATCCCTCATATCGTGGCAATAACACGAAATTTGTCTATTGCCACAAAATAATTTTTTTTAAATTCGACATTCACGCATGTTAGATTAAGTTAGGTTAGGTTAGGTTATATATTTCAAGTTTTTTACAAGAATATTTCAGCAGTGGTAGCCGAATGGTCAGCGATGAATGCCACCATGCTATAGCATGGCGTTCGATTCACCGCCGAAAGGTTAATTTTTATTTGGAGATTACAACAAAGGTTGAGTTTCACGGGATAATTGACAAGAAAAATGATGCGGGAATTATGCACATGTAGTTTTACCCTATTTAGTAGTTTTCCTAAACATCTTCTGTGGAACTTAGTACGAAAACGCATGTCGTAGCAATAGACAAAATTCGTGTTATTGCCACGATATAAGGGATCAGAGAGGAAGTATAGGCGTATCGTGGCAATAGACAATTTTTTCTTTATTGCCACGACATCTGTCGTGTCAATAGATCTAACCTTGTTTTTCAGCGGAGCATATGGTGAGAGTCGCGTTCGAGATCTGAAACAGTACAGTCAGCATCATATTCACTTTCAATAGCGCGCAAAGTGACAAAACAAGGGGTAAACCCCTTCCCCCTCCCCGCGCAAACATGGACGTCAACGGTGAAGATCCCGATTACGATTGCTCAACTCGTGAATCCGTGAACATCGAAGACCCAACAGAAAATACTACACAACTAAAAAGAAAAGGAACCTACAACCACACCATTAGAGTGAACCCCAGATTCTCAGACCAATTCAGCAGCCCAGCCAGCGGTGCCCCGATAATCATCCAATTAGGCCTAGTAAGTGAACCATGCTCGTTCAGGCTAATGAACCTCACCGAAAAGAAAAGCCTCATCGCCGGAATCATCGACATAATCGGCCAAGTGAGGCCCGGAACAAAGTGGACACAAAGAGGTGAACTCTACATCTACCCGACAACCAACAAGCAAAAGAACTTACTTCTCCAACAGAAAGCGGTGAAAAAATTCCAAATCACATGTTCACTATGCAAATCGGAACAAAAGGTGAGAGGCGTCATCTACAACGTGCCACCAAACAACACAGAAGAAGAACTCCTCAGCCTCCTAGCAAACCAAGGGGTGAAAAAAGTGAAAAGATTCGCCAAACGAGGACCCAACAACACTACAACCCTCTCTACAATGGTCACTCTCTACTTCGACACAACAACCCTCCCGCGCGAAGTTATCATCGCCCACGAGGTGTTCTTAGTTAAAAAATTCATCCTAAGACCGTAGGCCTACCTGTGCCGAAAGTGTTGGTTATTCGGACATCCGGAAGAACCATGCCCCGTTGTTCAAGTGTGTAGAACCTGTGCATATGCCCATGAAGAAGACCAAAAGTGCACCAGCCCACCGAAATTCCCGACGTGCGAAGGAAACGACCACGAAGCAGGAACAGCAGCATGCCCTATCTTCGCTAGAAGACAAGAAATAATAAAATTTGCATATGTGAACAATATGTCGGTGACCGAAGCCGGCAAACTCCACAGTAGTTCACCCAAACCAACAGCACAACAGCAAGTACCGAGACACTACACCAATGAAGACGCTCCGACCAGACGAGAAATTGATGGCCTCAAAGCCCAAATCGAAGAACTCGAGCAGCAACAAGCCAAGACATCCCGAGCGACATCGGTACGAGACTAGAAAAAGTTGAACTAGAAATCACCACGATCAAGACACAACTGGGACCGATAATGGAACTAGAGGCCAAAATGGCAACCGGATTCTCCAGCCTGGACAACCGATTGACAATGATGAGTGCCATGTTCGAACAAGACAGACTAGATAGGCTCGCCCGACAAAAAGAAAAAGACCAAAGAAAGACAGCAGACCTATCACCTTATACGAAAACCAGAAACCAGGAAAGCGGAACCCAACCAACACAACCACAAAGGAGAAGTGAAACTGAAGTACAAAAAAACAACAACCAAACAATGATCCCACCAATCAAAATCATCCAATGGAACGCAAGAGGACTCTACAGATCCAGACTGGAAGAATTCAAGAATCACTTACGAAATCACAACACCCATATTGTCCTCCTTAGTGAAACCCATTGAAAGATGAATACAAAGTTAAATTCTCAGCATACAACTCGTTTACAAAAAATCGCGGTAGCCAAGGAGGAGGAGTAGCGATACTAATCAAAAAGAATTTTCAATCTACCACACTAGATGTCCCATCCCACGAAAACCTAGAAGCAGTCGGAGCCATCATCAAGCTAAAAGACAACGAAGAAATCGAATTGATCTCGGCGTATATTCCAAATGGAAATCGGTGTGCATACGAAGAATTAGACAAACTGTTAAAACACCCGGAAATAGTGCCATAGTAGGAGGCGACTTAAACGCACACGCAGACTTATGGGAAGACGGCTACCACACAAACACCTCCGGAAGAAACCTCAAGCAATTCCTTCAAGACAACGACAAACTCATCCTAATAACCCCAAAGAATCTCGGAACAAGACCCTCTCAGAACGATAACCGAAGTGCAACAATAGACCTCACAATGTGCACACCAAACCTGGCCCATCTATTAAGTGCAGAAACTGGACCGTACTGGGGAAGTGACCATCTACCCGTAATCATCGAGCTAAGCATCAACTCTACACCACACGCACCACCCAACCCAACCTGGAAATTTAAAGAATCCTGGCAGGAATGGAACGAAGAAATCGAGACCCAACCAAAACAAAACGCCGAGACCAGCTACAACACCCTATACGCGGTAATGATGAACGCCAACAACCTATTCTTCGCCCCCAAATACAAAACACACCCACGTGAGACCCAAAAGCCGTGGTGGACCAAAGAACGCAAAGCAGCAGCCAAACAAGCAAGGAAAGCGTACCAAGTGTGGCGCTCTACCCTACTCCAAATCGACAAAACCCACCTCAACAAAATGGAAGCAATTAAGAAGAGGACAATTCTAGAATAAAAAAAACAGCTCGTGGGAAAGACACATCGACTCACTTGACGGAAAAAAACACATCAAAGTTTTGGAAATTCGCAAAAAAAATGATGAACGGACGGAGAGAAACCATCAATCATCAATGCCCCCCTCAACAACCAGAAAGGTGAACAAACAAGAGACCCAGTGTAGAAAGCCAACATTTTCTTGGAGCAGTTCTCCCCAAACGACGATGACATCCCACCAACAAGGCCAGAGCAAGTAAAGGAAATTGAAAAACAAATTAAGAACCCGGATGCCGAACCCCTCAACTCTAACTTCAGCACCCAAGAATTGACAAGGAGCCTCTCCCATCAACTACCAGACAAAGCGATGGGCCTCGACAGAATCCACAACAGAATGCTGAAAAAATTAAACGCGGAAAATCGTAAGAGTCTACTCACAACAATCAACTTGATGTTCAGGGAAGGATACATCCCAAAAGATTGGAAGTGTGCCATCGTGACACCTATCCTCAAACCAGGCAAACCACCCGGAGAAGCGGAATCGTACAGACCAATCTCATTGACATCATGCCTGTGGAAAGTAATGGGAAAAATGATCAACAATCGACTCAAGTGGCACCTAGACCATCTGAATATACTACCGAAAGTCCAAACCGGATTCCGAAGAGGATGTACCACCACCGACAATCTAATCAGAATAGAATCAGCAATCAAATCCGGCTTCAACAGCAGCCACCCAACCACAGCAATATTCCTGGACATCTCGAAGGCGTACGACAACACATGGATAGAAGGACTCCTATTCAAACTTACAAAAGCAAACGTTAAAGGCCGAACCCTCAAATGGTTACAAAATTTCCTTACCGGAAGAGGCATAAGGACAAGAGTGAACAACAACCTATCCGAAGAAAGAAAAATTTCCATAGGAGTCCCTCAAGGAAGTTTTCTCAGCCCTCTCCTATTCAACGTAATACTTGCGGACTTCCCAATACCAGAAGAAGGATGCGAAACCTCCCTTTTCGCTGACGACATCGCAATATACTCCATGGCGAAAAACAAAGCAGCCACAACAATCCTACTCCAACAGCAACTAGACAAAATAGAAGAATGGGCCACAAAATGGAACTTAAAATTCTCGGTTAGTAAGTGTGCATCGCTGACATTCACCAGAAAACGAAACAAAGACCCCCCCCCAACAGTTCAAACTCAACGGAGCCACGATCAGCGAAGTATTGCAGTACAAATTCCTTGGCATCATCATGGACCACAAACTGTCATGGGAACCACAGATCCAAGCAACCACGAACAAAATACTCAGAAGAGCCAACCTGATTCGTATGATGATCTACGGGAAAAAAACCCTGAAAATTCCCCTACTCATCCGCATATTCAAAGCCATGATTAGGAGCGCATACGACTACGGATCTACCATCCTCACAACCATCCCAAAGACAAGACTTGATAAGCTGGAACAAAACAAAAACGAAATTCTCCGCACAATCATCGGCTGCTTTAAATCTACTCCCAAAGCACTACTGAACATCGAGACTGGCATATACCCAGTGAAGGATAGATGGGACCAACTTGCATACAACTACTTCCTCAGACTAAACGAAAAGCCATGGAACCCGGCATATGCCACCATCCAAGAACTAACTAGAAGACAAACAACGTGGAAAACCATTAGCACCCCAGCAGCAATCACCCACTTAAGGAAACTGGACCCAACTGGCAAATTTTTTTTTTCAAAAGACCTTCCTCGCAGACACCGGAAGTGGAACCATGGAAACACTTCTCAATCCCAACGAACTACTTCCCCCTCACAAAGAAACAAGCCACAGAATCAAACCAAACAAACCAACTATTCAACTCACTCACTCGGAATCCAAACACCAACCACCTTGCAGTATACACTGATGGATCAGTGTGCGAGACAACAAAAACTGTCAGCTGTGCATTCCACATACCTAAGAAGAAAGAAGACGAAGCATGGTTACTTAAAAATTTCACAAATAGTTTCAACGCAGAGCTATATGCCACCTCAACAAGTACGAGATGGACTCAGCCACCATCTTCACTGATTCAAAATCTTCCATTCAAGCAATATCCAACTTCAAATGGGAGTCAAGCCCAGCAATACCTGAAATAATCAAACAGATTTTCAATTTAAATGCTTCAGGGGCCAGAATAACATTAACTTGGATACCCTCACACGCCGGAATCGTTGGAAACGAAATCGCAGACCAACTGGCGACAAACATCCGGAAGAACCGACGCAATACCACTACAAAAATAATAACAAACAAAATTTATGTTAGGCAAAACATAGCAACAGCTAAAGTTAACCACAAAAACATCACGTTCCAGAAACTAAAAACACAATCAACAAACATGGCAGAGACTAGCAGAGAATGTTTTGGATACTTACCATGGCACACCAATAAGAAAAGAACTATCCAATCAGCCTTGTTCCGACTACGCAGCGGCCACAACAAACTAAACCACTTCATCGGCAGATTGGAGCCGGAAACACTCGCAGATTGCCCAAACGGATGCCCGGAACGAGAGGACGCAACACACGTACTCCTCCACTGCCAGCACTACACTGAAGCGAGGTCCGAAATGGAACGCAGTCTCTCCCCCCTCAACATCCCCCCAGGACTACCGACACTACTAGGACTCAATAGCTCAATCCCTAAACACACACAAAACAAAATTGCAGCCCACCTCATCTGTTTTTTCATAGGAACTAAACTCATTGAAAGAATTTTGTCACGGGCAATCTATTCGGCACACTTGTCGAGCACACCAGTTGCTGGCCAACGAAACCGGCACAGTCAATCTGGTGGCTTTCACCATTGGCCCTACACTAACTACGCTTAACCTAAGCCAATGATGCCCCTAATGGGTCTAACACTATCTTACACACACGCACACAAGCACACCAACACAGCTTACACACAAGGAAACACACAGGGAACGAAACGAACTCAGACAGGAGAATAGTTGCGACCGTCCGACGCAACAAGTAGTCAAGATCTGCTAGGGAAAAAGGGTATAGAGGGGAAGCCAGATCGACGCGAGGCCATCTAGCGCTCGCCCTATAAACAATAGCATTAGTGAAACAGACGGAACGTGACAATTTAAATAAATTAACGTGTGTTTTTTGTGTGCTATGTATACGCCCCCCTTTTTTTCCTGCTATTAATGTAATTTCAATGTGAAGCAAAAAATGAAAAGAAGCAAAGGTGTGTAAGGGACGGCAGACGACCCGTAAGCTGTATCCAGTGGCAACAAGCCATGGCCAGCGGCACCTACTTTATCAAACTCAAACTCAGCGGGGCATATGAAGTAAGTTATGGCATATGACGGACCGAAAGTATGGCGTGCCGTTTACGACATGAAAAAAAATAATAATAAAAAAACACCACCGCCATCTAGCGGTCAAATTTTGAACTACAAATTTTTTTAAATTCTTTGTTATACACCCTTCTGTCTTCCAAATACTCTTAATAGTGTCAATTCTGTCTTACTTAAGATAGAAAAGCAAGCTTATCAGCTCGCCGCGAAGGGATAGTCGTAAGCCAGTTGAAAGCTGTCTTAAATGACAAATTCAGGGCCTATTGTTAAGTCGGACTTATTCACGATTCACACTTTTCTTCACAGACTTTTTGGTCTAAAAACTGGATTTTCTGTCACAGTTCAATATCCTTGCAAGTTATTTACCAATGGGAGAAGATCACGTGATGGGGAACCAATAGAAGCAGGGAACATCTGTCATTTCGTCTGTGTCACGTCTAGCTTGTTTTATTCTTTTTTTTACAGCCATTGTGACATATCAAAAAAGATTTTTAAAATCAAAGTATGCATAGCAGAGTATTGTACCAACAAAAGTGATTCAACAGACAAAATTTTTATAAGTGTGCCCGCCATAGCAGAGAAAGAAGGAAGAAATGCTTGGTTAAGAGCCTGTGGGTTTGGTCAGAACGACGTAAGCCCAAAAAGTCATGTCTACGTCTTTGAAGACCATTTTAATGTAAGTAACTTGGTGGAATTTCATCCAATAACATTTTTATAGTCATATTTCATATCATGTCAATACTCTAGATGGGAACCGATTGCCTAAACTTAGCTGACTACAAAAGTGGGCGCAGGAAAAACATTGTGATGGACAAGAATGTCATACCTCACAGGTTTCTAAGGCAAGGTAAATCCCATCTTCATCGATAGCATTCCAAACTATCATTTATCACTATTGCTTTATTTATAGATTTTTCCCACTTAACTGGTGATGTGGTTACAGATGCGATGAGTGTATCAATACAAACTTGTGATATCTTTTCCCAAGCAGCTTATGGAGTAGAACCTGTATTGACTGAAGGTATATTCTACCTTTATCGTTAAGGTGTATCATAAGGGTCTATCATTTATCATATTTTTTGTATAGAAGTTTCCCAATCAGCTGTCGTTCTTATTGAAGGGGCCATGAAGCCTATAGCCAGTAAATCAAAACAAATTGATGGAATCTATTCCCAAGCAACTTGTGACGTAGACCGTTCATGTGTGACAGAATTTGTGTTGACTGAAGGTATATCACATTTATTTCGTTAGAAATGTATGTCTTTCTTTAACTGTTGTATTTTTACAGCTTTTTTCCTGGCCAACTGTCGACACAGTTTGCAAGGCTGATAAGACAGCAGGAACAGCCTCTATTTGTTTACAAAATGTTGGTGTAAACACTGACAATTGCTTAAAATTTGCCGTTACAGCAAGAAGTAGAGCAATTCAAACAAATACAATGGATTTCGCAAAACATGGATTACTTTCGAATGTATCCTGCTCCCCATTTGGCTCACCCTGGAAAGTTTCAAATATTGAACCAAAAGGCTTCCCCTTCAAACTTGGAAATTCAAAAAAAAATTGAATATCCCACCAGAGGAAGAGGAAGTTAAGTCTTCTTCAACTAAAAGTATTGATGATGAATCTCACTCTTCCGTTACATCAGAGTCAGACTACTCAGACGTCATAGAAGAACAACATAATCAGGAGATGCTCTCTTTTAGACAAAGTAGCCTATTTCGAACGAGGAAGCTGTTAAATTTCGAGCCCAGAACATACTTGGGTATTCTACCAGAGCGTATTTCTTTTCTTACTCTATTAGCAAACAAATTATCTTGTGATCAGGACATGTTTATTACAGCTCAGGATGCCGTATGTTTGATATTCCGAAAAATAAGGTGAGTCTTTCACGATTCTTGGGTACGAATTTGGAATAAGTTCCAGAGAGGCAAGTAGGATTTTTATCAGATATGTTGCTTTTATTGCGGATCATATGCAAGAAATTATCTTTTGGCCTACACGCGATTCCTTAAAAAGAGCTTTGCATATATCGTTCAGGAAAAACTATAGCAAAATCCAATCAATTATTGACTGTTTTGAGATTGAGATCCAAAAGCCTTCTGATCCAGTTAACCAAGCTCTTACTTGGTCCGAGTACAAAGGGTGCAATACATTAAAGTATATGGTCTCCGTAACGCCGGACGGGCTAATTAGTTTTGTTTCGACTGGGTATGGAGGGAGAACAACAGATGAAGTTGTTGCTTCTCAGAGCAAGTACCTTGATTCATTACCAACCGGATGCTACGTCATGGCCGATCGTGGATTTAAAAGAATTAAACCTTTTATTGCTTCCAAACAATGTGTTTTAGTTCGTCCTTCATCTGTTAAAACAGGCACTAAGTCGACTAAAAAAGAAGTGATTGAAAGTAGAAAAATATCTGGCTTACGAATCCATGTTGAAAGAGCCATTCGGCGGATTCGAGAATTTAATTTTGTCTCCCCACATTCTTGTATAGATAATAAGCAACTGAAACATGCAGATGATGTAGAAAAAATTTTATGTGGACTTGTCAATTTGCAGAATCCTTTAATAAAATAATTACAAATTTTCTACCATATCTTGAAAATCAATGTATTGGAAAACTAAAACTAGACTGACGTTAAAATAGGCCAAATAGATTCAGTCCAAAAATGCAAACCCTTTTCAATCAAACACTTAACATGTTCTTCATCATAGGATAGGGACACAATCTCAACACTTTTGTTTTTCTCAAAGTCTGGATCCGCAACACATAAAATGCCCATACGTCGACCACTAAAAGCCATTTGCAATTGGATTTGAGATTTAACTTTTTCAACTATTTCTCCTTTCGCATTAATGTAGTTGAATTTTGTTTTCGCTGTCAAGGGACATTTTATTTCTAAAACATGAGTAGAGCTGATTCCATCGGGGGAGGCGCCAAACACAGGGTGATCGGCGGAGAGCAATAGTCCATACCTTTTAAAGTGCATTTTTGTTTTGATATGTACTTCTCTCAACACCAAGGGCTCGAGTTTTCTTCCACGGTTCATCACTTTCGTATCTCGTAACTTGTTAGCACCGAATAAAGTATTGGTTAGGCTGCCATCGATGGTATTGCACTTGGACGCCTCATAAACTTTTGATGCCGTAATACGACAATACCTTTGAAATATTATAGGTATGTGTCAAAATGGAATTCAGGAAGATTTTAAGTTATTTCATACCTTAGTCGAAACCATTCAGCATTGTCTGACTGATCACGTGTATTCATTTCAGCTACTTTGCAATTTTCCATGGTTGTGTATGATTTTGAAAAGGCTAAAAAATCAAATACATTCGTCGATTGATGGTGGCTTCTGAATTGCAGTGATAGAACGTGAATATCAACTTTATCACACCAACTCAGTTCTTCACTGACGTGATAGTAAAGTGAACTCTGAGATCTAAAATTTTGCGATTGCGGTGTGACAGTATTGGCCCATTCTACAACTTCTCGATAAAAACTATTGGCAGGAGTTTTTTTCGCTCTAGGGTTGAAGAAAACCGGGATTTTTTTTACCGTGAACACAGCGACTTAGCCTCCACGAATTTTATTGTATTTCCGACTCTAGAAAGTTTACTTTTCTTCCAGTAAGCTTTTACTTCAGTAACGCTTTTTTCTCACTCTCTTGGTGGAGCCACCCTAACACAGCCAGGGCATGTTTGCATCCACCAGCACTTGCTATACAGTCATGGCAAACAGCTGATTTGATTTCAGATTTAGTCAAGTCTATTTCGACTTGGACCCGATAGCTTTTACTGCGGACACTCTGTTCAGGGCAGCATGCTGCAATTATAGTACATTGACCATGTGTTCTCTTTAATTGAACAGCCAATGGCTGAATCTCCGTAAGACTCACGACCGTTTCTTGTTGCTTTTACGCAACGTATTCAGGAGCAATGAAATTCGAATCTTTTTTAATGTAACCCGAAAACATGTGAATATCCACTACGGGGATGTTATTGGAATCTGCTTTGATAAATCCTTCCAAGAAACGATGGAACATCTTGCCCTCTTGCAACTGGTAAGAAAGTGTGTAATGCGGTAAAAGAATGAAAATGTTTTCAAGGATACCCATTCCATTGGCTGTTGCCGGTCACGTGATCTGCTCCCATTGGTTAACAACTGACCAGAGCGAACGCACCAAGAACCACGTGACTTTAGGCCCCTCCTGCGTTTTAGAGGTGGGCCACGGAGTCGAAACTTTAAACATAAATAACTCGCAAAGTAAATTTTGCCCAGCTATAGTATGATTGGGAGATATTTTTTTTCTCTCTTATTTTTAGTATGTTTTATTTTTTTTAAATTTTTTTCGCCATCCCCTATCCAAAGGCCGTCAAAAAAGAAAAAAAATCCTAAAAGTGGGACAGACTAGGCGAACCGCCAGCCAAGAGAGATATTCGTGACAGTCTCTACATTCCTGTCAGAGACCGACGATTCACGATTCATCCAGATTGACACACAAAAGCCCGTGTGTGATCCGATGTGTTACCCACTTTTATTCCCCAACGGTGATGACGGTTGGCATACCCGAATGCCTTATACCAACACCAGACGGAGAGAGAGAGATGAAGCGGCAGCAATGACCATGATTGTTGAAGAAGATGAAGAGGAGCAGATTGATCCCCTGTGGCCCAATCCTAGAGTTTTCATACGTGATGAAATGGATGCAGCAGATGACAATGATGTGATTGACAATGAGCAAGGTGAAGAACAAGAACCAGAAGCGGACGAGGAGAACGACGATCGACCACCGAACAGAAACAGAGGCCCACGTTCAAGAGTGACGCAAGCCGAGTTCTACAGTTCGCGCATGTCAGTCCGCGGTGATTTCAATAACGTTTTGGCTGGGGTGCCGTCATTCACATGTATTTTGTCGATTCTTACGTCAAGATTGAGGGGAACCGCATACAATTCCTCATAGAACACCAGGCAGAGCTGCATGTTGAGCGCTACTGCGGTATGATGGATAACATCAACAATCGAGCAGAGAGAGAAAACGTGGAAGTTGGCTCGATCTACATTCTCCCTTCGTCCTTCATTGGCAGTCCTCGAGCCATGAAAAAAAAAAAATACCATGACGCCAAGACAATTGGTGGGAAATTTGGTAAACCAACTTTTTTTAACGTTTACCTGCAATCCCAAGTGGAGGGAAATACTTGCTATTATCCCAAACTACTTGAAGGCTTAAGATCGTCCCGATATGGTCGCAAGAGTATTCCAGTTGAAGAAAAGAGAGTGTATCGATGATATCGAGAAAAAGCAAGTATTGGGTTTCGCCACGGCCAGAATCGAAGTAATCGAATTTCAGAAACGCGGACTGCCTCATTGCCACCTGCTGGTATGGGTCGACAGCCGCGATGCTTCTTCGACACCAGAATATATGGATAGTACCATCTGCGCTGAATTTCCTGACAAGATACTCTATCCAAGACTTTACGACTTGATATGTGTGTGTCAAGCGTCAAGCTACTAGAAAAGGTAGATTTAGCTATTCTAAGCAATGTATTTATTATAACTAAGCAATATTTTATTCTAAATTATAATTTTATTTAATTTTTATTGCAGCTGCCTCACGAGGAATTTGTTTGGAAACATCAATCTTTGGACAAAAGTACAGTGATCCGACATCTGAATGGCATATGCAACTAGGAATTCAAAGATGTACTGTTGTAAAACTAAAAATTTAAAAGTTATAATAACATTATATTTTACCCTTTAGAGCTGACGATCCGATGGCTTTTGGAAGCGTTGAACAAGAAAAATTCAGAGTTAAATTTTTGCTGAGATAAAATGTCTAATCTCATGCCCCTCAGGACCACAAGATAACTTAAAAACAGAATGCCGAATGACGTTGTCAATGAAACTGATCATAGATGGCGACTGGGAGATTTTATACTTGTTTTTCAACACATCCACAACGATGTCCATACTTTGACAAAACAAATTGTTTTCACAGATTTTTTAAATTAAAAAAAAATGAGCATTATGTCTACTTACTAAGTACATAAAACCCGGCAAAAACGTACTGTGGGATCTCATAGCAATATGTAATCAACAATTTGTGAACAATAGACAAGTTGCGGATGCTGAGTTGTAATCCTCTCAATACAGGATCGTGCGCCAATGGGTATTCTTAACGTGGTTGCCACCCGTTTCGGCACTTTTTTCGGCACTTTGAATTTTGTCCGTTTCGGCACCAATTTTTTCTGTTTCGGCACTGTGATTGAATTTTTCGGCACCGCCACCAGAGGTGGTCCTAAGTATTGGTATTTCGATGCATGTTTTCTTAGCCACTTTTGTCCGTTTCGGCACTATTATTGTCTGTTTCGGCACCGCTCCCAAAATTCGTAAACAATAAATTCCACTAGGTGTCGTGTTATAATATATTGTGCATAGTCTTCTTCAGTTACGGCCACAGAGCTGTGATTCACCCTGGGTGTCAATTTTGTTCGATCCACCCACCGACCCTCAGCTGCCTGTGGCAGTTATACCTATGCCACTTGCGTTGCCATTTTACGAAAGTATGATTTTCAATTCCTGTTTTCCGCAAAATCTTCCCATTGTTTCCACCGAGATTCATAGTGAGTAAGCAATTGGCAGCCTAGTGGGTACAGCGGTGGATTCTCATAAAAGAAGTATTAGGTTCTATTCTGTGCAGATCATTATCCATTTTTAATCATTTTTCCTTGTTTTTTTCTATATTTTTAAAACGAAATAGATGGAATGCCTAGATTCTATAAAAAATGCGAGTTTTTTCTCATTTTTTTAACAAAATCTGAATTTGTTTTCTTTGGCAAGGACTTAGAAAGATTATTTATTAGATTATTTATTCAGAAAGTTTATTTGCTCATTATCATTAGGGATGGCGATATATCGTCAATTTCAGATTTCAGAGTCTCGTACTTTTTTAGAATTGAACTGAGTTCTTGGCGTGTAAGCATAGTATTCAGCTTGAGTGCGGGACATCCGGGTTTGAATCTCTTATGTAATAGAATTTATTAGAGGAAATCCATTTTATAAATAAAATGCATATTTTATAACTAACCATGCAAAAACGCATTCATTTGTGCCGAAACGGAGAATATTAGTGCCGAAACGGAAAGATTTTTTAATGAACGAGGAGATTTTAAATACAAGGGGGGACCAAGCGTTTTATATGGGTGCCGAAAACGCCAAAATCGAAAGTGCCGAAAAAAGTGCCGAAACGGGTGGACACCCTTAACGTTGAGGGGGTAATACGTAATAGAAAGTGTGTTTTTTTATTATTTCAGCATAGTAATACTTATCTAATCATAAAAATTTTCAGAAATATCACAGTTTAGAACATTCTGCATCTACTACTGAAATTCTTAATGTATAATTCACCCTAGTTTACTCATAAAATTTAAAGAAAGTCTAGGAATGTGATGCTGTTTGGTTTTTTCTTGTGTTTTTGACATTCCACAAGCTAGAATTTCTTCTTTTTTAGTTTTCTGTCTAGTTTTTTTATGGTTAGGAGAATAATTGTTATTTTGGGATGTACCATCTACCTTTCTATCAACCATAAAATGGGTGATTTGGCAAGGTGATTGAAGAGGACCTTATCAAAATGATTCGCTGTTGGGCTTGGCTTCTACCACGGTGAGCTGCCAATCTTCTCTACCAACCCAGATGGTTTGATGAAGGGATTTAAAAATCTTGCATTTGGTTTGAACATGCTTACGGAAATTGCCATCTTCTGCGAGTAGTTCTTCTAAGCCACCGCTAAAACGTAACAACTTTTGGCCGACAACCAACTCCGCGTAAAACTCGACATGGAAAAATAAAATTTTGTTCTTCCGACGGATTGTGTTTTGGTTTTTACAGAGGAGACGGGGTCGTGGGTGATTAGTGCTGGCCACAGCGGGAAGCCTGGGATATACGCACTCGCTCACCAGACTACATCTCCAAGGCCGAGCGAAACTGTAGTAGGAAGAGGACCAACTTCAGTGGCGCTTAGACCGGAAGTCGACGGCGACTGGAAGCTATCCAGTGGGAGTCCTAGTTCAGGGCTCGCTTTGTCCAGTGGGGGAAACGATGAAGCAAAAAGAGACGAATCGGATGGCGAATATGAACGAGATGACGACGACCCAGTTGCACTTGAAACCGAGGGCAACCGGGAAGAAGACGACTCCTCCTTTGATGATGAGTCTCCGTCTGATGATGCATCGTCTAATGATTGGGCCGATGACTGGGGAAGCGATAAGTCTAACTCCGTCTGACTTGATTGGCTGGATTATTCCGTTTCCATGTCTTGTTTTTTTTTAAGTAACGATTAATTTGGCCTATGTGAGCGTTAAAAACTCGCCATTTGTCTTCCACTGCGTAAGTGTTAGGGCCGAGTTCGCATAATTTGGAATGGACCGATGTTTCGCTGTTCGTTTTCGCTGTTCGCTTCTTGTAGGTTTTCCAACTGCTTTCGACTCACTGAGACGAACGGCGCGAGTTTGTCGATTACGACAGCATTCTGCCACTCTACCACCTAGGCAATTGGTTTGCGGCTGTTCAGTGGTCGCTAAAGAGTGTGCTACTCCAAACGGTGAGAGCGTATCGCGCCATTCCGTTGAAGTGAAGTCAGAGGCTTGGTCGGATGCAATGTGATGCGGGACTCCGTGGTGGCTGATAATCCAATTTTAGGAACTAATTGCTGGGGCTCCGGCACATGAATGGAACTGGTTGGGCAAGAAGTAGTTTGGAGATATAATCTACAGCAACTATTATGAATCGGTTTCCCCCTCGATTGATTGGCAATGATTCCATGTGATCTAAACTCCAAATAATGAATGGTCGACCAGGCGGAGGAATAAGATTCAGAATAAGATTCAGCTGGTCGCCTACGCTGTACTTTCCTTATTTGTCAGAAATTGCAGCTGCACATCAGTTGCGGGCCATTTTGGCAGCACCTGGCCACCAAAACCACTGTAGAATCCTCTTAATCGTTTTAATTTTGCCTCCATGGTCACTCGAAGGGGCATGACACGCCCTTGCGACCTTTTGAAAACGTATGCACACAAAGGAGCAGCACGTGCCCGCTCTTCCTAATGTTCCGCCGATACAGGACTTTCTTCTTTAGGCGGAAGACCCCTTGGGTTTCCTCATCCGAAAATTCCCGCTCCTTTAAACCCGAAAATTTAGAAAGTTGTTTAACAAGGGTTTTTCTTTGTATTCTGTTGATCATTGTCTTAAAGATGCGGTCAGCATGTTGCGCCAGTGAAAATTTTTCGAGGTCAATTGTGGTAGGTGAAAAACAGGACTGTTTTGGAGGGGCTAGGATACCAACTGGCTGAACATCTCCCCATTATTACACATGACAACGTGGCACTATTGAGGGAAACTACGGCACCGAACATGAATTTTTTCTGTCGCCTTTCCCACAACCAATTCGGACCCTCCCTCCTCGAAAGAGACTCCATATAAGCAAAGCTCACAAACACCTCCTACGTAAGCGCGGGGTGTATCGAGAAAAAAGGGAAGTTAGAGGGTGTCGAGAAAATGCATCCGCAACTACGTTAGATGGACCGGTGCAGTGCAAGATTTGGAAATCGCACTCGGCCAGATCCATGACCCAGCGTGCAAATTTACCCGTGAGGTCCTTTTTCCTCACAGTGACAGTGCTATTAAGTTGTCGCTGTAGACCGTTTCTTTATGGCCCATACTACGGCGAACCACTCTAAACCAGTCATTGGACGCCCAGTTTGCTTCGTTCGCGAGGAGTCTCCTGCTGAGAAAGCTGGCAAATTTCTCTTTTCCATCTTTCTTTTAAGTCAGTACATCACCCAACCATGCGTAGTTTGCGTCATTTATAAGAAAAAGTTCGGCAGTTTGTGATAACCTGATGTTTAATTTTGACCACCATGCCATTTGAAAATCACAAAAATTTTTAATAAAAAAGGATATTTTTCATTTGTTGGATATTCCCCCTTTGTGTCCCGTAGTTGCCTATTTTGCAAATACTTAGATTTAAAAGAAGGTCATAGCGATAGCCTGTCTTTTTTCTCCCCCTGCCCCTAACATTTAAAATCTTTGTATTTGGAAAAATAGGCAACTGGGAGGGAGAATATAGAAGGCGTACTGACGGTGAACGTTGATAACGACGTTGAATAAAGATTTCCATTCATTTAACATCCGGGCCTTTTTTTCTTCCCTTTTTCCTTCTAGTGGGGGGTTACTCCGGTTCTTGGCCTTATAACCTATGAAAACATATATAAAAATACACAATTAAAAATAATAACATGATTTCCAATAATAATTGTTTTGTCAGAAATAATATTTCGCGCCCAAATGATGTAGAAGCTGAAATGTTGCACCCATAATTTGGCAACCCTCTATCTGTTCTAGAAAATGGCAGAACTTACCTTACCCGCGCAATGACAGTCCACTGTCTTTAGCACTCTAAGATAGAAGTCATTTATTCCGCCTCTCGACAGGTATTTAGTTAATAACACACCTCTTTCTCGTTCCAATAGGTAGCTCTTAATTTTTCTTTACCTTTGTTTATCTCGCATTACGTTTTCTAACTGAAATGGTAAGAGTTGAATCTACAAAACTGACTCATCAATTGTTTGTTATGCTTATCATCTCAGATACACACTTTTCGGCAAGACGGGATGCACATTGTTCTTGGACTTAGACAAGATTTTCCGGTGCCCGTGTCCCTTCATGAGTTCATGTGCATCGTTTTGACGCTCAGGTGGCCCTCCGTCATTATCAACTGTGAGTTCTTGTCCTTAGGGTTGATGGCAACGTGACATTTCAATAGGTCTGAAATTATACATAAATTCAGTTCTAAGAATGGTAGCAGGAAAAGACACAAGTTAGGAGCGTTTGGAACAGTCAGACATCTGATTTTTATTTTCTAAATTTTCTGTAGAGGTAAACAATTCAGGGAGAAGGAGAGTGGAAGTGAGTGTTCAATTACCGTTATTATTTTCTTTAAATCAGTATTTCCACTTTGTTCTCTTTTCATATTATGCATATATTACTTTTATAAAAAGTAGAAAGCGCCAAAACAAATTATTACAACTATGGAGAATCGATTTTATAAGAGATCAAGCTTCAAAAAATTTATAAATTAAAGCTTTGGGAGTCTTTTTCTATTTGGCCATCGATGTGGGTAATGGACGTTCAGGCTCCGGCGTCCAGGAGTCGGCGCCCAGGACCCGGCGTTCAGGTCCTTCTTTCTATGTGGGCCTGAACGTCCAGCTGTTGTGGCCTGAACGTCAAAAAATTTAAATATTTATTTGATTATTATTTAAGTATTTTAGTAAAGGAAGTGAACGTCCAAAATTTTAAATATTTAAATGCAAGTATTTGAGGAGAAGTTCTGCATTCTTCATTTTATGTAAGAATAGGCATTTCATACTGTTCTTGTGCGATTCCTGTTCCTTTTCTTGACCTTCGGCGTTTTCAAGCTCCTCCCAGGTTTCCTTAGCTTGTTTCCGGCCAAGCTTAGCCAATTCACATATTAGCTCCTTAGAGGATAGGGCTTTGTCTTGATATTTAGTCCATACTTCCATTAGTTTTCTATTTAAATGAGTAGAATCTGAATGGAAATTTCATACATATAATTAAGATTATTTACTATTAATTTAAATTTACCTTTTGTTATCAATTGTAGCTGTTGCCGTTGCGAAATTAACTTGGCTTTCCAGTTATCTTTTTTACCTGGGCTTTCATTACCCGAATGAATTTGGCCAGATTCACTCGGGCTGTTTCAATCTCCATTTTGAGGGAATTTTGGTACTCTAAAATTATTTGTTTTTTATTTTCGAATTTATTTATACTGTAGTACTATAGTAGTGTAGTACCTTCTGCATTGTTATTTGTCTGACGATGTTGCATAAAAATCGACCATGATGTTAGTGGCCATTTTGAATACTTGATCCACTGTCGTTCTACGTAACTGCGGAAGGGTTTCAGTAAGGCGCTATTACGCGTCTTACTGATTTCCTCTAATTAAATAAAATCGTTTTAATATCTTTTCCGCCGGCAAGAGGTTAAGGCTCATCAATTTTCTAAAGAATAAGTATTTTTTGTTTGTTTTTTTATTAATCATTATTATTATTAACCTGCATATAGTTCGCGTCGCTTTATCCCTGTTATAAATAGGGCCTAGTCTTATTTTCTTCATGTTCTTTAACATTGCTTGATTGAGAGAAAGCCGCAGCCTTTCACCTCAGCTTGTTACAACAACTCCTTAAGTGTTACCCAAACTGCCGCCTCGAAATCTGACATGATTTCTTTCCCCTTATTACCCACTTATTGGATCTTCGAGAATCTAAATAAATTTTACAAAAACCGTCTCTTAGTCCTTCTTGTAATTGTGTGACATGTTCAAAAAGGCAAGAGGCACCTAATAATAAATAGATGTTTACATTTTTTTTTTTTCAATTTTAGTTTTATATCTGTTTTTCAAGTTCGCCGTGCCGTATAAAAGCGCGGATGACGTACACTTGATACGGCTTAAGGGTTATGAAGAAGGTACCGTCAATGTACCAACATTTGGCTTTTTTAACAGCTTCAATTGCTTTTCTGTGGCAAATATTAGATGACACCCATGAACGAACGGTAGCGGTCTTGACTTCCACATCAGCCCAGAAAAAATCTTCAGGGAAGAATGGGAGGAAATCATCTGCAGATCGATAGACATTAGTTAACTTAAGTTAAGTAGAGTGCAGTAAAAGAAATCACCCAAGTCAAAATCCATATTGAGTGGGTTTTTGGGACCATATGTGATTTGGATCTTCTAGCCACTCTCAGGATGTTATCGAGTACCGGCAAATTCCTTTCGGGATCTTTCTCGAAATGCTTGGAGAAGATAGGCTCGACAACTTGCGCTGTTGTTGCATAGATGTTTGCTTTTCCAATTTGGCCTTGCAGGTGTGTGCCTTCATTCCTAAAATTAAATCATGTTCCTTTTGCATCATAATAGCTTGACAGGGGTTTGGTGGTGCCCGAAAATGGCACCGCCAAGAAACATTACCGGGCTTCAGATTTCGTTTAATTCCAAAAGATCTCCCTCTTCCGTAAAGCATTGTTTGGTTTCCCCTATATAAGTTAGGAGATAAATTAGTTTTGAACACTAGATATAAATTTGAAACATAAACATAGACATACTTCCTAATTGCAGATTCCACTATGTGTCATTGGTATCGTTCGTCATCAGGCACATCGTCATCATCCGATGATTCATTTGTGTCTGATGGCAATACAATTGGTCTTACTGGAAATGTATCAGGTTGGGTGGGCTCGGTAGGGCGTACAATCAGCTCTACTGTATCTTCAGGAACAGGAATAGGAAAATCATACCGTGAACTCCACTCAGCTGCAACAAGCTGGCTGTCTGAGGAAGCGATGACAGGGATAATCACGATGTTGACATTGACAGCCATATCTGGCCAATCACCAAATTGGGCCATGGTAATTGGAAATCCAACACATTTGAGTGGAGTTGAGGTGGAAACGACGACCGTATATAGTTGCTTGTCGTGAACTCAATCCTGCAATTACACTTGGCCTTGTAGGAGGTTCACTGGTAGGATGCTGTGATGTCGGCTCCTTTCGTGATCTCTTAACAACTGCCTCCTTGGCCTTGTTCGAGAATCACGAACCCATTTAGTAGATGGCTAGGCTGGGTTAGCTTTGGCTGCTCTTTTTGGGGTAAGTGCACGCACTTCTTCCACGGTTGAAGTGACACATAAGTAACATTTTAAACTGATCACTTGTTTTTTTTTTCATCAGGACATTGTCATGGGCTGACAAAGTGCCTGGCAAAAGACAGGCCCAATGAAAATGTTCTTGACATTCCATGCATGTCATATTCTGGGGATTTCTTGTCTTCGAGAAATTCTTCTTGCACTTGAAGCAAGATGTAGTAGTAGGAAGAATTGCTGCCATTGTAAGATAGAACAGCCTCGTATTTCAAAGTTTGACTGACTGGCTTTCGCGGGAGATTAAGAAAATTTAGTTTTCTTTTATTCTCTATTGGCTCCCATAGAAAGTAGGGCCTGAACGCCGGGGCCTGAACGCCTGGGCCTGAACGCCTGGGCCTGAACGCCGGGACCTGAACGCTGGGGGCCTGAATGCCGAGGCCTGAACGTCCTACATCCATTCTGACCATTTCCCTGGACAAATAGGTAGATAGAAGATGCCGCAAGTTTTGTTGTATCATTGACACCTTTGCCTACATACATTCAGCCGTAAATTCAGTCACATCAATGGATATAAGACGTTCAGGTATCATAAAAGGTTTATGTATTAGAAGGTCTTTAAATTTTGGAAATTTATTTAGTCACTGGGTCGTTTGAATGAGTCCCACAGAAATCAATGAAGTTGAACGAATAGATTGGATTATTCTACAGAAAGTACTTCTTGCATTCGTCTCTCACTGCTGCAGTACCAGTATATGATTATGAAGCCAGGAAAGAAACGATCAAATCGATTTTAAAGCACTTATCTTATCTAACTGAAGAGCTGGTGTCTTTACCTTATATGACGACTCGTTACGTAACGCGGAAAAGTCTCTCATGATGAAACGGTTACATGACACAAGTAGAAAGAACATACCAAACCGACATATTTTCACGTTGAGAACACGTGAGATACTGTTACGTTGAGATCATACAGTCCGAACTCCGTACTCGTCGTCTTTCATCAAGCAAGGACGAATGTATTGTTATGTTCGACCTCGCTTAGTAACATGTAGTTGGGCTGCCTTCCTCTTTCATGGAAATGAGCATGTACTAAGAATGTACTAGTACGTTCGACCTTGCGTGGAAACATAACAAGGGGTAAGGTTGTCTTGTTATATGGAACCAGTAAGGGCAAAAACGATTGGTCTTTTGACCTTGTTGTTTGACCATGATAAATAGGCAATGTAGTATCTCTCACGGGGTCACTATTACTTTACGTCCTCCAGTGTAGAAGTTTCAACTACATGATTAGTGTTACACCAGATTTCTTCAATCCAGTGAAACAATATTACACCGAACAAATCTAAACCTAAAATTGTATGGTGCGATGTCGAAAAACCAGTACCGCCTTCTTGGATAAAGTCCCCTCTTTAATTTACTGAAAATAGAAGGAAGTGACAATGACTTATTATTTTATCCCAGCATTAGCACAATTTTGCCGATTTTGAGAATAACTAAAGAATTGGTAGATTCTCAGTTTTTATGATTCTGCTGATGAAGGAATCAAATTATTCACCTGTTACAGGAATTCATGCTTTGGCAACGAGGAGCGAGAATATCTTGCCCAGGTAATAAAAAAACCTTTATTTAATAATTTATCGTTTTATTTTGCATTTTATTATTTATGTCGTGTAAAACATCATACTAAAACACCTAGCTGCAACGAAAACTTGTTTGTTGGAAAAAAATATTATTTCTGCGATAACGAACAACTTGTAAAAAAACCTGAGAACAAGTAGCAAAAAAATGTATTACTTACCAAGAATGTAGAAGACTTTCCAATTTCACTTCAAAATATGATTTCTTTCGTTACCTCGCACCGACGATTGAGCCACGCCGATTCTCGTCACATTAGAAAAATGTTTAAAATTAAACTTATTGAAGGAATCAACTTAAGAAGTTTTGTGTCTTTACATACTGTGCTAAAAGTAAAAGTTACCATGTACAAATCTTCAACACTTAAAGAAACAGATCGGCGGAACATTCAAGAGTGACGTCTTTGGACCGATGTCGTACACTTTTCTTGGGAGGTATAAGATATTTTGTTATCTTTAATAACAAGTTTAGTGGTAGAATCGTGACTACCGAACCAGGAAAGTGGAATGGAAGTATCTTTCAAAGATCATCATATGGAAATTTATCTCAAAAACGAATTAATCTACAATGGTGAAAGAGTCGGTCTTACTCTTTATCATCTCCACGCTAAATCCAACATCGTCATAAAATATGTAGTAAATATAGTTGATCCTCTAGACACTAGTATTATAGCACATCCACGCACTGGGTACATCAATATGAGAACACTTCGGTGGATGCACCACAAAAAGATTGTCGACGGCCTTAACCTTAACCTCACCGATGTAATTCAAGTACAGAAAACCCATCAATATATAACGAATTGCTAGTGTTAAAGTGCACTGGCTGTCATTTTCTGATGAGAGAAAAAAACGTGTACCATTGGGGAACTAACCCATTCCGACGTCTGTGGCCCAATTCCTTACAAATCAATTTCAGCGGCTTATTTGTTGCTGTCTATGTCATTAAGAAGAAATCAGAAATATTTTCGTATTAACTACCGATTATTGGTTTTTCCCGTTAAAACCTATACTGGTGATGATATCTTGACAGTTTGGACGGCGGGGGTAAATATGATAACAACGAGTTCAGAACTCAGGATCTAACAGAAATGTCAAACTTGAAATGAGTGTCTCAAACACGCGATCTCAAAACAGAGTACCAAAAAGATAACCCCGCTCTATCACGGAAGCAGCTCGTAGGATGCTAGATTCAAGCAACTCACCACTGTGGTTCTGGAGTGAATCAGTCAAACATGTCGCCAATATTTGAATCGTGAACCATCAAAAGGGAAACTGAAAATTCCATATGAACAGTTTTTTCGCATCAAATCTGACGTAAATATTTGAAAAGAGAATAATTGTCAGTACCCACGTCCAAAATTACGAGAACACAATGTAAAGTTACTCCATGGAGAATCCAGTTGCCTCAACACTTATTGACTTACCACTCAATCCATTCAAGGGAATAGAGAGTGATCAGCTTGGTGACATAGAAAACCTTGAGCACGAGCTTGAAAATAATTCCCCGAAATCGGATTACCAAGACGGCAAGAAAACGATGAACATTTATTTGATGAACTCGAAGCTGGAAGAGGAAGAGAAATGCCCGTGGTTGAACGCCCCACTAATCGGTGACAGAAATGTTCCGACGCCCATCCGCTTCCATCCAGAAGTGGATTCAGAAAACGAAAGAGCACCACTCCTTCTCTTATGAAAATGCTGTAGCTCCCTTACGCAGATCACTTAGAAAACGCCAAAAGGTGAAAATTCTTGGCTTATGGGAATCTGACAACGAGGCAATGAGTGCTATGATACTTGAACACGATCCGTGGAAGCCTTCACACCGGTAAGCGTCCTAACAATCGAACGCCATATTAGAATGAGTTATAAGGAAGCTTTCTCCTGTCCTGATGCTTGTTTTTGAATAAAGCAAAGCGATTGTCTGCATAT
The DNA here is from genome assembly GCF_021134715.1 of Daphnia pulex. NCBI lineage: Eukaryota > Metazoa > Arthropoda > Branchiopoda > Diplostraca > Daphniidae > Daphnia > Daphnia pulex. The sequence continues at coordinate 7,128,525 of NC_060024.1, read as the reverse complement.
GCGCTGAAACAGCATCATCCGTTATCTTATTGTTCTTCATAGTTTTTCTTTCTTTCTTCATTTTTCTCCGTTTTTCTCTCAATAAGCCTTTCAAAAAATAATTTTTTCTTTGGAACTTGCGCCTTCCGTCGCTTCGAGTAATATATTCCAAACTCATCATTTTCTTACTGTCTGAAGAGAATAGATTGTATACAAATAATTTAGTAGTTGAAGAAACATAAATGCAACTATATTAAGTGTAATTTTACATCTCAATCGGAGGTTCAATAATCAACTTCCGATAATTTTTACATTATTTGGTTTCGATTTCCCAGAAGTGTTTTCAGCTTTATTTCATATAATTCTCTGCATAGTACCGTCATCGGTAAATATTTCCACAATCTAAAATATTTTGAATTTAAAAAATATATATATTTAACTTCTGTAAACTTCAGTTAACCAGGTCATTTTTTTCGCCCTAAAAAAATTGCGTCGCTGTTTCAGTTCCCCTTGCCCTTTAACGGCTCTGAACATAAAAAATTGATAGGGCAATGCAGTTTAATTACGAATCATCATGGGTCTTACCTTAGCTGTTCGATGCAGAAAGAACAGCATTCATTCCAAAGAGCCTTGCCAGAATAAACATCGTCATCTAAATCATTTACTATGCCTTCTCTGGGGGTTCTTTGTCTATGCTACATACATTTGATGGAAGCGTCAACCAATAGAAACAATGGATTTACTTAATTGGCATAAGGCGAGACATGAGAACTAAAATGTAAGTGTCGGGAAAATGTGCCATTTTATGTATGAAATAACAAACAAACGAAAGGACTGTACGTCAAAGGTGCATAAAAAACCAGTCTGGAAGCACCTTTACCATGTGGGAATTTTGGCTGTTTATTTTGTCTGTTAAATATACGTTAAGACTGTTTTGCTTGAATATTTGCAAGTTTGACGTAAAGTCCTTACGTGGGTTTGTCATATCTGACATATCAAAAATAAAATGGCGTTTCTTACCTACAATTTTATTTTATTTTATGTCTAGCCTTATGCCAAATTATTGAGGTCTAGGATTTTTATTGGTTTTCAGGAGGTCTAGGACCAAAAGGTCATATAACAAGTATTACCAATTTCAAAAACCAATTGTAAAAAGTCACTCTACTGTTTGCTGGTTTCATTGACTGTTTCAGTTTTTAATGCAGTTTCGGCATTGTTGTCGTTCAAGTATAGACGGGTATAGTAGGAAGTAGGATGCTACTTCCTACTATACCCCCCCCCCAATCGCTGGACAGCTGCCGATCCGTTTCCTTTAAATGGGTAAACTAGTAAAAAAAATGTTTTTTCAAGTGAGGTGTAAAGTAAAGCTTTGTTGGGTGGTCTCACCTGGGACTTCTAACTCGTTATTTGTAACTACTCAATAGCTAATTTTAGAGATTTCCATCAATTTTATTATGTGAAGCTTGTATCTGCTCCTGATTAAAATTGATCTATATGTTTCGTTTTAACAATAAAATTTCTTTAGGTTTTAAAAGTTTTGGACTCCCCCAAAAAATATTCCTCGACAAGTATGTTTTTTATCACCTCGCAATTTTCAGGCGTGTAGAATGGAATAGCGGATTTAGTATCTAAACGTTGAGTCCTAGAGCATCCCATTATGTAATCGCTTCCTTCCAAATAATAACTGCAAACACAACCACGTATCCGCTATAGCCTTTAACTATTTTTTGAAGCCACAACCATTTTTGGCATCACTTAATTGAAAGGTAATTTTTGATGAAACATTGTGTTTTTTTTTCTTTTAACAAGTTTCCCTCTGGAATTTCCAAAGTATTTAATTATACACGCAACACCCATTCCTTATGAATGCAACTTTTCTTGAGAGGTTACAAACTTGTAAAATGGCTCGGTTTTTCTACACGTTGCTCTAATGTTATATAATTGCTCCGAGTACAACCTGGTCTAACCTTGCGCGCTAGAACTATACGTTCTCCACCATGTCCTGGCACGAAAGTACTTCATGTAGGGTGCTATTCTTTAAGTTCCCTCATGTTGTTTTGACTCACATTCTCTCCGACTCCCAAAATTATAGAAAGTATGTAAAATATTAATACATCATGGTGTAGATCCCAATCCTTTTGGCTTCCTTAGATATAGTAGGCTATGCCTGTACTTGGACTGTAAAAATTGAGTTTGCTTGTCAAGGTTGTCACTTTCACATGTTTAAGTTGTCTGCAAACTGTTAAAAAAATTGTTTACAATTTGAATGTGTTTGATAAATATAATGGGACGAAGGGGGATTTCGACAGTGATAGCGAGCGGACGTGTGGAAAACAGTTCACCAAACATAAATGCCCGTTAACCTATTTTCTTCAAAATAGTAAGAGATCCCGCTCCCTTCCCCCAGGTGACGCCCCCAAGCCTTAAATGGCTTCTTTCAACACCGAAGTAAGCATAGCACCCATCTTTATCAAACTAGCAGAATGATAGGCCTTTAAACAAATGAAAACCCTAAAAATTTCCGAAATAGTCCAGGAATCAGAGTCAGAGCTAGGGATTTTCGAAAAAGGAGGTGTTACAATCGCCGCAGGAGAGGACCTGTTCATCCACCACATCACCAAAAAGCAAAAAACGGAACTTATACAAGTGAAAACGTTTTGTAAGGTAGAATCATGGTCACCTGTCCTTTACCAAAATCGGCGAGGGATTCCAGAGTAACAATCAGCCAGGTCCCTATAGAAGACACTCAGAAATAAATCTTTTCTGCCCATACTAAATGTTACACCATGAAATCAGTCTACCGATTCAAAAAACAGAGAGGCCTAACCAAAATCGATACGCCAACCGTTGCCTTAGAATTCGAAGGTCTTGCGTGAAATTTTCCTGAATGGAATGAGGTTCATACCAAGGCTGTACAGACCTGAACCATCAAGATGCTCAAAATAGTGTCAGTGACTTGATCACACAAGCACGTTCTAACGAGAAGAAGCAAGGTGCAACAACTGTGGAGCCCAACACGAAGATATGATTAGCTGCAATGCTCCTCCCCGGTGCATCAACTGCCAAGGAAAACACCCTGCAATCTCTCCATCCGGCCTGCCCAAAATTTCAAAGGATGAAATTGGCGTCCAGAGAACCGCCATCCGAGCAACGTAAATCCCCCCCATGCACCACTCAAACCACCTTTCTAAAAACGAAGCAGTTAGTGGTCTAGGCGACCGTCCGCCAAAATTGAAACAGAAATAATGAAGTCAAAAATTGAGGCCATGCAACCAGATATCGCTGGAATTAATGCTAATCTTCACAAATTCCAGACCCTGGAAACGAAGGCGGAAAAATTTGACTCAACGGTGAGCAAGGTTCCAAAATCGCTCAGTACACTCGAAACGGGACAGTAATCATCCAGCGACAAGCTGGGAAAGTTCTGTCGTCTAATTACCAAGCTCTTCCCAAACACTAACTCCGAAGAAATGGACACGAGTCAACCAGCTGAGAGACTAAGAAATCTCACATCCACAGCAAATCTTAGAAGTGAACCACCTGATGAAACAAGCAAGAAACTCTGAACCGGATCAGGATTCCAAAGCACAACAAGAAAATGATTAACCTTAATCAATACAATGCAAGAAGTCTCACCAAATCTAATTTAATTGAGTTCAAATCACATCTACACACATTTAAACCCCACATCGTAGCTAGTTCAGAAGCGTTCTGGAAAGACATTTGCGGTGACTTCAACGCTAGGCATGGGAGAGGAACTGCCAGCCAAACCAGAGTGGACGCGCCGCATTTAACCTCCCGGAAAAAAAGACAAGCTTATGTTAGCATTTCCCAAGAATTTAGGCACCAGGCAATTCCCCCATTTCTTTTAATGCACCAGTCAACTATAGATCTAGCTATTATCTTCCTCTACCTAGTGGCCACATCAGAAGTTAAAAGAGGACGTTCCTTGGAAGTGAACATTTCCCAAATCACATTGCAATAAAGTCTAAATCAACGCATCTCCCAAACCGGGCTCCCAGCTGGGACTTTCACAAAGCCGACTGGATCAACTAGAACAATCACATCGAAAACACCGTCCGTAACTCAGGGTTCTCTGATGCAGCGGAGCCTCAAATACCTGATATTTCACAACGCTCTATTGTCTGCCAATCAAAACGGCAACATGAAACTCAGAAAGCCAGCAAACAAAATGCAAGCCTAGCCGATAAAGGTTTAGAGGAACGCAGAATGCAATAAGAAGGTGGTTGCATTATCAAGGAGAGCCGGAAACGCTTGGGACCCTAAAAGGGGCGGCGTCAACTTTCCAATAAATCCGCCTGGAGAAAACTAGAAGCCATAAAAAAGAAAATCATAGTTAAATCTAAGGAAGCCTGGAAAATGGAACCCTCAGCAAAAAAATGGAACCCTCTACTCATCCCCAATAAAGGACCCAGCTACAGGACAGCTGACTACGGACCTCGACGAAAAATACAAAATCCTAGACCAACGATATGACCATCATGACAGAAACACCCGATATGACCCTAGACTCGAACAACATATAAGAAATCAAATGAACTCAACAGAACCAAGAGGCCCAAACTAGAAGATAACGATGCGGGAACTTTTTTAAGGCATGATCAATTTTAAAATCAACGCCATAAGCAGACGTCTTCAAAACACCATCTAGAATTTTTTCCAATTAAAAAAAGAAAGATTCGGGAACTTTGATAACCACAGTAAAGTTCTATAATGTAATAATTATTATTTTATGAATTATTATTAATTTCGTAGTAATAAACTACTGATTTCTTTTAATTTACCAAAATTGAATGTTTTCAACTCACCAAGTTCCCATTTCTGTTGCCAGATGTGCTAACATTAACCCAAATATTTAGAAGCTAAACGTTTTTGTCTGCTAGACACATATCGTAAATTTATCAAGGCTAATAACTGAAAACAGAATTTTGTCTCAAAGTTGTTTTACGAATGGAATCCCAAAGCTCACAAGAAACAATTCCTGATTCCCAAGTATGAATTATTCCTTATATTAAATAAAACTCTGTGGTTTCTGTGTATTTGTGTTTATGAAATGTTAAATTGTTTCTTAATGAATCCCATTTTCACAATGCAAATTCGATTCTAGTCACAGGGTACGAGTGATTATAGACTTGCTTTAATGGGGGAGATCACTAGTTGGCTAAATATTCATTCAAGTGACGATTTCATTGTAAGACATTGTTTTCAATTACTTAACCTAAGCTATAACAAACAAGTACATCAATCTAATTCTGTTTTCTTTAGGAAAGACAAATTATCCTAGAAGAACTGAATGAATTCATTTTCCAAGTTGTTGAAACTTTACATCCCATTAACGTTTCAAACGTTGAAAAACATTTCTTTCTGATCGATATTCTCAATAAATTGGTTTCAAAGAGAAAGTGTTTGTCCTATATATAAAGCCGACGGGTGCCGTGTTGCCAGATGGCATCATCACAGACAATAGGGAACACCTACTTGACCTCCTAAATACCATGCTCCACGCAGCTTACACCCAAGAAGACTGGGATCCAACAAAATGGGAGACCGTGTAGTGTTCCAGAACAGGGTTTATCAGAAGTTTCCACGTATGGAAGGGTTTAGAGACCTTTACCAGACCGTGGATGGTCGTGTATTTATTGAGAGGAGTGAGGAGATCGATGGAGCAGCCCGGAAGGGTCTTTATTGTGCTTGGGATCTTGTTAATGTCACTGAAGAAGGCATTGCTTTGGGAGTAGCTCATTGTAACAGCACTCCGACACCGGAGCCATCCTGTGGCCATGTCGTGACTCATTTAATTCAACAAGTTCATCACTTTTTCAGGGCAGCTAAAATTGCTCTATTAAGTCTTCGTGACATCTTTCCTGGATTCCTTAAAAATGATGTTTTGTCTGTCTATGCAGCTCTTCATTAATCTTATGCACCAGACATGGTGCCCAATTTTGATGATTTTTATCACAAGCGAGAGGCAGCAATCAGGTTCTTAAGGAAGAAAATCAGGCCAAGGTCCACATCTCAAGATCTTGATGTGGAGATGGAATGGGAAGAGGAGCGTCATCCTGGATTTAGAGCCCTTTTAGAGGGAATTAGGACCCGAAACGAGCGTCAAGAGGAGGAAGGAGATCCCGAGCCAGGTTCCAAGTTGTTGAAACTTTACATCCCATTAACGTTTCAAACGTTGAAAAACATTTCTTTCTGATCGATATTCTCAATAAATTGGTTTCAAAGAGAAAGTGTTTGTTGAAACAACAAACACTTGATTCCAGGAATTGTTCTGATTTGGATTTACTGATTGATTCTGTGATGAAGTCAGAACAAGAGAGAGAGTAGAATGCGGCTCGGATCAGTGTATTGGATACGACCAGTGCTCTATGAAGAGCAGACAAACACTGAGAGGGACTGACTGAGACAGACCGGCATAGGGAGGGGGTCCTCTCCTATATATGGAGCCGACGGGTGCCGTTTTGCCAGATGGCATCATCACAGACAATAGGGAACACCTACTTGACCTCCTAAATACCATGCTCCACGCAGCTTACACCCAAGAAGACTGGAAGAGAGCCACCGTTATACTCATAAGGAAACAAGACAAACCTTCTGAAGAACCCGAATATTACCACCCAATATCCTTAACCTCGTGTCTCGGGAAAATAATGGAAAGAATTATAAATAGAAGGATATCCTGAACGCGAGAAAAGAATGACCAGAGACTTAAAACGCAAGCCGATTTCCGCAAAGGAAGAAGCACCATGGACAATATCATCAGCCTAGATCACTTCATCCGACAGGGCTTCAACAACCTCTCTCCAACGAACACATACGCTGTCTTTCTATATGTGTCAAAAGCGTTTGACACTACATGGATCCAAGTTATCTTATTCAAACTGAACAAAAAAGTCATCATAGGCAACACCCTTAAATGGGTGGTTCGTAAGAATAGGTCAAACATTATCTGAAGACCGAAAACTAAAAGTGGGAGTGACGCAAGGGTTCCCGCTTAGCCCCCTCCAATTCACTTCTATGATGGACGACTTCCCGATCCTCCCTGAACCAGAAGGATCCCTTCTCTTCGCCGACGACATTGAATGTCACGTTCACGGAAAAGAGGCGGAAGCGAAATTATCACCCTATCACGACAGGGTCTTAGAGTGGAGCAGAAAATGGAGATTAAAATTTGCAGGCCCGAAATCCAGCCTTGTAACCTTCACACGACAAAAGAGAAAATAGACTAAGCCACTACTGTTTATCTCTGGCACAAGAATCCCCGAGGTCAATGCTATAAAAAAAACCTGGAAGTCATCTTCGACAAAGTACTGCGATGGACAAATCCAACAGACGCCGTACTCCAAAAAACATTTTTTTTTATCATTATTTTTTATTGTGCTCTATCTGCTCTAATAATCCCATTTAGGAAGTGAAAGCTGATGCTAATGTGGAAGAACCAGATGTAAAACATGAAATAAATTTACTTGTTCAATATGTGTGTTTCAAGCTACTAGAAAAGGAGGATTTAGCTATTCTAAACAATTTATTTATTATAGCTAAGCAAATATTATATTATAAATTATAATTTTATTTCATTCTCATTGCAGCTGCCTCTTGAGGAATTTGTTTGGAAACATCAATCTTTGGACAAAAGTACGGCGATTCGACAACCCAATGGCAGATATGCAACTAGGAATTCAAAGATGTACTGTTATAGAACTAGCAATTTAAAAGTTATAATAACATTATATTTTACCCTTTAGAGCTGACGATCCAATGGCTTCTGGAAGCGTTGAACAAGAAAAATTCATAGTTAAATTTTTGCTGAGATAACATGTCTAATCTTATGCCCCTCAGGACCACACGATAACTTAAAAATAAGCAGACGCTTTCTGGAAGCGGACCAACTACAGCGGTGCTTCTACCGAGAGTCGATGGTTACTGGAAGCTATCCAGTGGGAGTTCAAGTGCAGGGGTCACTTTGTCCAGTGGGGGAAAACGATGAAGCAAAAAGGGACAAATCGGATGGCGAATATGAACGCGATGATGACGATCCAGTACCACTTGAAACCGAGGGCGACCGGGAAGAAGATGACTTCTCCTTTGATGATGAGTACCCACCAAAGATAAAATCCAACAAATTGATAATCCCATTAAAGGCCCAGTATAGAGTTGGGGGGAGCGCGCTCTTTTCGTGAGCGCGCTCAGAGCGGCGAGCGAAATCGCTGAAACTGAAAAATGGTGACCGAGAGTGCGAGCAAAGACCTCCTGAGCGGAAGCTCAATGACTGCAACGCCATAGCGGTGAATATTTAAAACTAATTGGATGACGGAATATTTCCAAATCAAGACTCTGACTGATTTTGAACGATTGTGTAAAGAGAAAATCAAAGATGGAAACAATAGTAATGCAATGCTGGTATTGCTTGAAAAGGAAATGTCTTTCAAAGTAAGCTAGATCAGCACTTGATTTCCAGTGCTTCGAAATGTAAGCAAATAAAAACCACAAAAACAGTTTGACGATTTTATACTGGTAAGAATTTTGCAATTAAACTTGAAAGATGAGTTAGATGACGATTCAAAATCAACTATAATTCTCTTTCTTATACAGAATGTCAGAATCACATAATCTCAGATCTTTGGCTACTTTTGACAAATTAGTTTTTTTTTCAAAAAAACTAATTCCAGTAAGAACCAGTGTGATTCATCTTCTACAGAAAAATGGAAATATACAGATTTGAAATGGCATTTTTTGTACGTGAGCGAGGAGCGCGAGCGAGAGCGCGCTCACTTTTTTATTGCGATCGAGAGCTGAGCTACGCTCACTTTTCAGCACTGAGCGAATAGCTCTGAGTGCGCTCTCAAATCAGTGAGCTACTCCCAATTCTGCCAGTACGATGTCTTAATCGTAAAAGTGCTTTAAATACCTATATATATATATATATATATTTTAATTGTAGCGCACTAAAAAGGAAGATTCGTATGAAGCCGTTGCCGAATGGAAGAAAAACGAGGAAATGCTCAAATCCAAAAATCCATTAATCCAAATCTGAAATCCCTAAAATCAGAGAACAAAAGCGTTGACTACGTTGATGAGTAAAATAAAACCTTACTTGAAGATACATTATGGACAGAAGCCGTTGAAAAAATTCGTAAGCGTCAGGAGACGCGTGTTTTGGATTTCTTGGATCAATTATCAGATGACGACGGCGCAATGAACGTTGCATACACTTTGAAAATGGGTGTACACTTTCTCGTGGGTATAGCCAAACAGTAGTATTTCTTCTGGTGAATTTTCTTATTTTTATTTGGAAACCCCAGCATATTACATCGTCACTTCAAAGTTGGGTGCTTTTGCGGTATCAGGCGAATACCGTACGTGTACGTGTTGGTTTGGAACGAACTACCGTCCACCACACTTCCATATTCTATACGCTGTGTTCAAAACATAAAGAACTCTACCACGCCATGAATTTATTCCACCAAGAGCCAACGGTGTAGCGATCCAGACGACTGACCCATCCATCGTGTCATCTCGAAGATCACTACCACTGGAACGGATTTTAGCGAAAATGAGCTCCATCTGTTTTTTGGAGCGCTCAAAAAAGCCCAAGTGAAAACGCTTTCAGTGTAATCTTAGTCTCAACTCTCAACTCTTTAGTCCAGCAGTTGACGTTTTCCTCCTTTCCCCTCCCTAGCAGATCAATTCAACTGTTGTGCCTCTATCGGCGATATCCAATAGACATGTAAAGCAAAGTTTCCAGAGCCCTCTGAAAGGAGCACTGCAGTATAGGGGGAGGGGAGGGGGAGCCACTTACACGAAACACACTAACATACCGGACCGACAGCTCCTCCAATAGTTGCTCCATAAATGATTCCCTAATTTGGGCAGCTTCTTTTTCACAAGACTTAAATTTGTTGAGAAGACTAGGATACGAAGATTTGTCTCGTTGTCACGTTACCGCGACGACCAAAAAAATTGCAGGAAAGAATGTGCTGTCGGTGTGTCATTGCACAAAAAATTGTAATATGCCATGCCTGTAAGGCTGTGTCAGACAGGAACATCTTAACAGGAGTATCAGGATCATTTTTTTTCTTTGTGCGTTTACATTCCTCAGTTATATCAAGTATGTCAAGAAAGATGTAAAGATTTTTCTTTATCTTCCACCAGTTGGTGACGTTGATTACCTGTATAGTACGTGATCCATTCATGAGTTCAAAGACATCATTGATCAATTTGGTAAAGCGTTCAGTTGTTTCTGAGCCTTTAAACAGATACGCGAATTTCCTATTTCTTCTGTAGCGACATAGGGCATGAGCTACTGAGTATGATAACAGTTATCCGCCTTTCCGACGATAATTTCGTTTTAATTTGTAGGATTTATGTGAGAATCTGCCCATTTGAGCGCTCTCCAATAGTGATTTTTCTTCTCAAGAGTGCACAGCCGTTCATAGTAAATGAAACGCATCACTTGATTGCTCGGAACCAAAGCACTTTCTTCATACAAGAAAGGCAAAGTTCAAAGTAAGGCTTCATTATACAAGATTTGGTGCAGGATTATTACTGGGCCCACCAATGGTCAATAACAATGATCAGAAAAATGATCAAGCAACAGTTGTGATTCAACGAAATTCATTATTGAAACCAGGGTAAATGAAAGGGCAATATCTGTGTTGGGAATACAACAGCCCAACAAAAGACGACACGATCCTGCCTTCGGATTAATCCACCGTGGCGTCCCTAAAACTTTTGCCCTTTTACCAGCATTGTTCTCCCCCTCTAATCCCACCCCCCTCTTACCCTCCGTTTACTGTATAATGCTCGTGTGTGTGTGTGTAAAATAGACGCGGGCGCAGGACGCAAATTCTTGTAATAGATTTATTAACAGCCTGTCACGCTGCCTAAAGTACTCAAATTTTAACACTCTGTCTGTCACCTAAACCGAATAACACTACTGAGGACAAAAGGAGTAAAGAGTAGATGTAACAGAAAAAAGGAAATTTAACTTGCAACTTGCTTACAGTGGAAGTTTATTTGCCATTCGTGCCTATGGCCTATATATACCTATGTATACCTTGTTCCATAACAAGAAGTACAGTAAATCATATTCACATAGGAAAAAATGTTAGGGCTAAGGAACGAACTCACGCAACGCTGAAATAACGCTTCCAATCTTGCGTCCAATAATGCTCGGCAACGGTTTCACCCAACACAAAAAAATCGTCGAAATAAACTTCGACGCCAGGAAAATCACAGAACAGATTAATCATCAACTGTTGATACGCTTCAGAACTTGACGATAATCCAAATGGGAGGTGAAGAAACTTATACTGTCCAAACGGTGTAGCTATCGTGTTGAGAGATATGGTTTCTGCAACTAAGGGAACTTGTAGAAATCCCGCCGTAGCATCCAAGGTCGACAAATATACCGCCTTTCCAATCCGAGAGAAAATTTCTTGTGTGGATGGAACCTGATAATGTTGACGCTTGATCATGACGTTGAGATCCGCTGGATCCAGACATATTCCAATATCACCATTAGATTTTCTTGCTACAACCATGGGGTTCACCCAAACCGTAGGGTCGTTCACTTTCAAAATCAACACAAGTTTTCCCATTTAAGTTAACTTATTTAAAACTGGATCGCAAAGCTTGAACGGAAGACGAAAAGCTGGGTAACAACAACTACAGGAACAGCCGACTGCTTAATTTGGATACGATGTTCCACCGGAAGTTTGCCAATTATTTTTAATTCTTACTCATACTTGGCCACTAAATTGGTAACTGATGTCTTGCTGAACAAGAGGTGCACTTAATAATTCCGGGGTTTTTTAATAAATGGATGAGCTTGACCACATTGAAAGTAGGCCCAACACTGGAACATCGACTTCATCTGCCACAACACAAGTGATAGAAAAGTGAGAATTGTTGTACACCACTTCGAGTTGTTGTTAATAAAGAATAAAAGTTGTTGTTAATAAAAATAAAGAAATAGTTGTTAAATGTTAAAAACAAATCGAAATTTCATGCAAAGACCCTATTGTATGTTTGATTGGTATCAGTCCCAGACTGCATCTGAATCACATGTTTCCGACCCGAGTCATGAGCACGACAAGTTTCCACAGCCTTTTTTAAGTTTAGGGTTGACTGAGCAGAGAGCAACTGTTCGTGAGTGTCATTGTCAAAAATTCCGACAACTTTTTGATCCCGGAACAAGAAATCACGTTGGGAATCATAGTAGCATGAAGAAATCATAATTTTAAGAGCCAGTAAAAATTTATCAATAGTATCCTCTGTAGCCTGCCTACGTGACACACATTTAAATCTTTCATATGTCTCACTTCTTTTAGGTCGAAAAATGGCCGTCAAACCCACGTAACACTCGCTGAATTTTTAACTTGTCAGCTTGATCTGCAAACACCAACGAGTCGTAGATTCTCGCGCCTTAAATTCCCAAACACGTGATGAGCACGCTGACTTGCACCACCTCGTCTTCCTTGCCATTTTGTGGCATTCAAACACCAATTAAATTTATTTTTCCAAGCATCCCACTGCGATGCTAGATCAGCATCTTTACAATTAAACGCTGCCCGAGGTCTCAGACCAAATTCTGCACCAAATTCAATTATCGCAAGGATTTTTTTCAGATTAACTTCTGACACCATGTAATAAATGAGTCTGTCGCAATTAGGCGCTGGGTTAAAACTGCTGTATTTAATCCCATCTGTCTCTCACTAGTTACTTAGCCACCGAGTTAGCCTACATTACAACAAAAAATTTAAAAAACTATTCCTTTCACACATGTTCTATAAAAATGCAAACTCTTAAACCCAACACTTAAAAAATTTGAATTTTTTAACTTCAAAAAGATAAACGTGGCCATAATTCAGCCAGAGAAAAATTTTCTCTTTCTTTACGTTATTTTTGTTTTGTTTTAATTAAAAAATATCGGACAAATGTTGAATAAATAGCAAAAACACGTAGCAAAAAATTGAAAAAAGGATTTTTACTCAACTCTTGCTAAGTGGATTTTTTTCCTTTGCCAAAACCATTCTTAAAAAACAAGAATCCATAGCAAAAAAAAATGGTGCAAATCAATTGAAGAGAATCAGTCTGACTTCGTAACCATGGGGAAGGTTAAACAACAAATGTCACAAGATTGTCTCTCTCTGAAAGACAAAGAAATGGCAATTGAACTTTTAAATAATAAAAAATCAACAATTAATAGCAACTGTTTTCGGTGTTTCAAAATCTCGAATACATAGACTAAGTGTGAATAAAGAAAACATAGCGTGTAAAGATAGCGAGTTTTCATATTTTAAATAAGATCGACCAATGAGTGTAGTATTTATCCAGAACTAGACGATGCAGTGCTTAAATGGTTCAAAGAATTGAAGAACCCAAACAATTGCAAACCATTGTCCCTTTCTCTCGCCAACATTTACGACAATGGGCGTTTCATAAAGAAATTTGGGAAAAATCATTTCAGCCTGTTTCACTAACGCTCGTTGCATTCCAAATTTCCAAAAGAAATAAGTGCGGATGGTGGTAAATATATATCGTACTCAAACTAACCGTCTATTAGTTCGTAAGACATTTTTATTTCGACCAAAATAATTTGGAAAAACTTGATACACTTGGCAACAGAAATTTAGCGGAAAATTTTGAATTAGTGGAAATCACGCTTATTCACGATGATGATGAGACACGCTGCAACGAGAATAACAACGCTTCTGGAGACAATCATGAATAAAATATAACTACCTTAACCCAGCTAAGCATAGATATACTTCGAGCGGATGTTGATAGCCCTTCGTCAAATAATTTTAAGATACTATCGGCCATTATTTGATTGACATTGACACTGATTGACAAGGATTAACCCCCATGGCGCTACGGTATCGTTCAGTTTATTAGGTACACCCGTTTTCCCCCCATATGCGCCGTGTTAAATACGGCGTTTTCAAAAATTTACAAAAAATACTAAAAGTAAAGCTAAAAATTTTTGTTTGTGTGCCAAAAGAAGCACAATTCTTCACATCGATTAGTTTCATTTTAGCATTAGGCAATAGGAATGAGTAACGTTTGGGATATCGCGGGTAAATTAGTAATCGATGTTAAAAGGAAGAGTTAAGTAAAGAAGGGCGGTAAAAAATAAAGAAACTAGCCAATAAGGTAGCTCAACCTCTACCATAGGCTAACACCATCCGCCAATACACAGTAAAAAGGCGGGTTTTTGAGCTACACGTATAGAAACTTTCAGCCGCGACTGTATATCGTTCTAGTGGTTTAACTTTAGGTCATTCAAATAGCTAGAGACTTCGAAAAATTTACCGATGTTTCATTCTATTAAATATCAGTAAGCAGCCTCAAGCGCTGGCGATAACAACATTTGCCCCGTATTTGCCTTTAGGGTCTGTTGGGGTGACCACCCCGTTCTACTGGTGTAGGCTGACGTTATGAGGGAGACCACCCCAACAGACCCTTGAGAAATGTCACAACTGATGGAGGTAAAGATCGATAACATCTTCATTAATGATTTATTTGCCGCAAACGGAATCACTCATCAGATCTCTAACTCTCACATCCCTCAGAAAAATGGTGTCGCTGAAAGAATGAATAGAACAGTTATGGAATCTGCTCACAGCAGCCTACACATGAGAAGCAGCAAACTCACCAACTCTTCAAGAAAGGCGACCGCTCAATCCTTGAACTCTGGGGTTGATATTCTTCAAAAGCGCCATCTACGTAGCCTACTGAATCACATTCTGTTGTGCCATTATCAAATTCCTGTATAAAATACCCTACAAGCTACTATTCAATTAAAAACCTTATATCAGCCATCTACGAATAATTGGGTGCAGAGCCTATGTACAGCATCGTCCAAAAAAATCCGAACGCAGCTTTTTCACGTCCCAGATGTCATGTCATGTCAGATGTCATGTCCAATAATCGAAAACTGGAGCCCAAAGAGATTCCCTGCTGGCTGGTGGGCTATGGCGACTACACCAAAGAATGGAAAATGTGGGACCCAGCAACGTGTAAATTCTTTGTGATCCGTGGACGTTTGACAAGAACCTACTGATCAGAAACTTAAATGATGACTCAAATTACCACACGAAAAAAAAAAACAATCTGAGCGCCTACTATTCAACCCGTTCTTTCTAGTAATCTAAATACTCGGTTTGGTATTCAAAAATAGATACTTTCATCAAATCTTTATCAATAATTCTACAACATTTGTTTTTATGTGACAAACCCAGGACATTGATTCATCAACAAAATCTGATGCTAAAGCGACTTAATCAACTATGGTGGAACCAACAGATGATATGACATCACTGGAACAAGAAAAACCCGATGAAATGACTGACGAGTTCGAGTTCGATGAAGACGAGTTTTCCGAAACCACCATAGAGAGCCAAACAGACAACCAGACAACCACTGTAACACGAACTGATTCTACTACCACTCCTACCACCACCTCTCGAAGTCAACAAGAGAATATATCTAGAGCTAAAAGATCTTCGCGCGTTTTCCCAAATACAACGCCTGATACGAAGAATTTCGGAAATCCATTTGCCTGACTGCCCTCGATCGAGGAATTACAAAACAAACATTCATCCTCTATATTCACGATTTATTTGAACCTCAAAAGTACAAGGATGCCCTAAACTCTGAAAACGGTGACAAGTGGATGCTGGCTTTTAAAGAAGAATATGATTCTATTATTGAAAATAAAAAAAATCAGGCAACTCGTACCCCCCCCCCTCTAGGCTGCTCTGCAATCAACTGCAAATGGATAGGTAAAGTTAAACCTGCCTGCGACACTGTTCCTGAACCCTACAAAGGACGTCTACTACCCATCGGCACAAAACAAAGATTCGATGAATATAATAGATTCAAATAGTATAGACTACGAAGAAGTTTTCTCCCCAGTGGAAACTGGGCCTGACGGCGGCTCTGGTTCGGGCAGTCCCGTGGCAATTCCTATGGGTACAACACGTACTTGTCTGGCTTGGTTATACCTTCAAGACCACCATCCGGTGGTTGCCAGCATAGCTACAGTACCCCAGGGTGCCCACGGTAGCAGTGAACATAGCCCCGTCCTGACGCATCTGATATGAATGGAGAATGAAAGGGGGCATAGGAACGGAAAACAACCAAACAGCGGAGGGTTGACTGAAGAGGGCTGGCAATAAAACGAGGCTAAAAGAGATAAAATATCATGCACTAACTGCAGGAGACGGCATCCCATTGACACAGCGTCAGTCTTTGAAGAGAGCAGCACCGCGAGTGCAGTGAAAAATGTATGGGCCCGGCAGTGGACTGAGGCCACCAGAAACTTGCGTCACTGGATCCCAACCGCATAGCCGGACAGAAAAGATGTTGAGAGGTTCAAGTGGCCTATTTTAATGAAAAGTTTGTGACCTGCGCTCACCGCTAGCGTTTTTTGTGAAGGCGCCTGGTTCGATAAGCAAAATCGACTAACGCGTTCCATAGAAGGTTGCTCTGTGTGTGAACTAAGAGAGGAGAAAATTGGACAGTGAAAAATGAAGTGTAGAATAGACTCAACAGGAGCGCCACATGGGCAGGAAGCAGTAGGATTGGAATGAAGTGAAATAAATCAGATGAGAGTTACAGGTGTATGAGTACTGAGACCAACTGGCCTAACTGAGTTCGGTGGGAGGGGGACGACATTGCCAGGTCATCTTAAGGATATAAACCAAAGCGATGTTGGTTTGAATTTAAGAACAGTGACCAGTAATGATCTGGGTGGTGGTTTCATTAGTACTTAGATTAAGAAGCGCTTTGGCGGACCATAAGGCTGAAAAAAAAAGCTTTTGCACACGAATTTGTTGATAAGGAAGACCACTCATCACTCCAGACGTTCCATAGCTTCGTCCTAGTAGGGGAGACTGGAGTTTGCCGGGACACCGGGTCAAGAGGGACAGTAGGGTGAAAAATAGTATATTTTAATAAAATTCAAAACTTTTTTAGTATTTGCTTTAGATACATGCCAAATTAGATGGCATGTATCTAAATAGCATACATGGTTACGAAAGAAAACTCGCGCCTTGTCGTCGCGGCGTTGAATTCCTGTACTAATGCTAGATTTGAGAAATAGAAAGTCCAAAAAGGCCTTTTTTTGCCAATTAATAATTAGAAAGCTATTCATTGCCTTCTATTGGCCTTTTTAAAATTAATCGGTCATTATCTTGTTTATTTTATGGCAAAAGCCTCTTATTTTTAAGTATTATAGTTTATTAGAAAAACTTAATTTTGTCAAGGCCAATTGGCCATAAGGCACCATGTAAACCACGGCTGCCGCGCGGCTGAAAATAATTTGACCGTCTGTCACTATTTATTTCATATAAAACCACGTATTTTAAACGTGATATTTATGAAAATTTTGTAAGTTATAAAAGGAATGAAGGGGATAAAGGAGGGAATTTTTTAAATAATTTATTTATAAATAGAAATACCATATTTATACGAAAATTTAAAAAAAAA
The DNA here is from genome assembly GCF_021134715.1 of Daphnia pulex. Lineage (NCBI taxonomy): Eukaryota > Metazoa > Arthropoda > Branchiopoda > Diplostraca > Daphniidae > Daphnia > Daphnia pulex. The sequence continues at coordinate 7,111,026 of NC_060024.1, read as the reverse complement.
TCGAAAAATATTTAATATTTTCACGGAGGGTTTTGGATGTAACATCTTAAACACTAAAATAATAAAGCTCATGAAAAAAAATTCATGTTACATTTTGTCCGAGGTTTTGGGTTTTTTTTCGCAACTACCATCGACTACTATTAGTTCTCAACTGCTAATGTGAATTGTGTTTTCATTTCTTTTTTCCTCGTGAATCAATACTTAGCTTGGTTCAGTGCCTACTGTTCGGTGGCTCAATTTGGGATAGTTAAAACGGATTAATATATATTTTATTAAAATATGTTAAAATGATAAGTATAATAGAGAAGAAGCGAATGAAAGGACGTTGGTACTTGTAAGTAAGTATTTCGATCATAGAAGCCGTGCTTAAAATGTGTGTTTTGTAAAATAATTTGAAAATTGAAATATATATAAGTTAGGTTACGTATAACTTGTTAGTTGTTACGCCTGCTCAGCATACCGAAAACGAGTAATTTTCCAAATAATTTGTCATTCCCGGTCTTTCCCATATAGCAAGAGCTTAGGACGCTTTGTTGATAGATGGCACCGGCGTTTCTAGTTTTTACAACACTTCCTCGGGAAGTAATATGACCCGCCATTCACGAATTCAACCGCTGTTTTTCTTTTAATCATTTTTTTAATTATTTTCATAGGAAAAAATAAAAAACGTTCGACGTGTTTTAACGCGGCGAGATAGGGAAATAGACCGTTTTTGAATTGTAGTAAATCATGACTCATCACAGGTCTTTTTATGGTTGCTAGGCTAGGTATAAGTCATTTGAATGATTGATAGTTTCATCAGTTTGTTTTCTATTGGTATTCCTTAAATTGCTACAAAATTCATTGATTTAAACTGAAGATCTCATGCTCCAGTTTCCGGTTTTCAGTTCCTAACGATGGAAAGACCCAACTTGTTGATCACTCTATTTGACAATTTTATCACAATGTGCACAATGTGTAGGTAGGTGGGTAAAGTGAAGAAGTAGTTTACATAGTTGGTTTCTGTTTATCACTTCAATTAATGCAGCATGGGGAAATTGAGGAGAAGAATGTTACAGTGAATCTATTCTCAGAACCTGTTCGAATTTTATTACTAGTACATTAGTGCCTTCTGCATAGCCCATTCCCAATCTTTTAACAGATCTCAATAGTTGTCAGAAATTGCCTTCGAATGGTAAAAGAAAACCTCACAAAACCTATGTTGAATGTGAAACTTAGCACATTTCCATTTTTATTTTCTTTATGCCTTTATGTGTGTGTATTATTTGTGTATGGTGATGTCAGAATGGCGATTGGTTTACCCGTTCTCACTAGTTATTGTTGGCTTTTGTATGTAATATGAGAACTAGGTGGAAATTCTAGAAAATGCTTGGAATAGAGGACGACTCCTTGCACTAGCATTTGAACGTTCTAAAAAAATATGCTGATTTACACGTTTTGCTTTATTAGTAACCGGATTAATTATTTTTTCAGGAAAATTTAAAGAAAGGCCATACTTGGCCTAAAAGAGAATTATGGTACCGGTAGTATGCTTTTTTGTATTTAATTGTTTTTGATTGAAACAGTCAACAGATCAAAAGAAAATCGCGCGCAGCAAAGAATTGGATTGAAAAAAATCCAAATAGACTTTTGATAAATTGTTGTGTCAAAATATATCGAGTGAATCTAACATAAATGTGTTTCTGTTTCTCGAGGGAAATGCAAAACTTAGCCTATATTCGTGAATCGTGATAGTTTATTCTTGCGTAGATAGACGATTCTGGCATTATAGATATTCGGGAGTGTACAGGATTTTATCTACCTCATTGGCCAACCGCTAGCGCTCGAGTGGAAACAGCCTCACGGCCTAATATTGACAATTGCGCAACATTCAATCGAAATGTTTATCCCATTTCTTTAAAGTTTATGAATTTGTTATTATTTTGTTTCCTATTTCGATCACGGTGGCTTTCCTTCCACATCGGATATTGTAGCCTTCGTCACCAGTAGGAAGAGGGTGTGTTTTTGTAGGGAAGGGGGGGGGGCGTGATAGGTGCGGGAGTAGCGGGACAGAGGATGTTGTTCGCCTTCTCAGTCGCTTTGCAGCACTGCACCGTTCCACTGGCAGCCATTTCTTGGTGTTGGTGTCGTGTGCTTGAACAGGAAAACAGTTAAACTTACATTGGATCGTTTTGTTTGAGTTTTGCTTCTGCCGATTTCTGTTTTCTGCACATCAGTTCTTTCTCATATCCAAGGAATACCTATAATCTTCACATATTAGAGGTAAGTTCATTGTTCGAATTGGCTGAATCATCATTCCCTTGCTGTCGGTTCTCTTTCTTGAACGTTTTCCTTGATTTCTATGTGCAATTAGAATCACCCAAGCACAACGAAATCGATTAAATAAACCATTACTTTCTACTTCCTATATAGATACACATAAGACAAACTTGGTAATACTTTTCATTATCAATGCCGGCTATAATAACCGATAATATATCTGTGATGTTGGGTTCTGTATCCATGGTAACATACGGTTCGCAGTCGAACGCAGCATTCTTTGATGACACTTTTGCCTGGTATTGATCTGCTTAAATAATGTCCAATTCCCTTCTAGGCCAAATGAGTGAAAATCGAAGTTTTCTCTCTTCGGTGGCACAAGAATTTATTTAGACAAAATTGTGCAGATACTGCAACGGGGCCGCATGCGCCAAGCAATCTGAGTTCTTCCCGAGCAACCCACGAGAGAAAATCGTTAAACATTTTCTTGCAGAGACATACTAGTTGACGGCTATACCCACTTTGGATAGAAATTATACCGTAGTAAAATTTAGCAATGATCATCACTCATTTACGCTTAACAGATAACAAATTGTAAATATCAACCAAAAGTCATTTCCGAAGAAAGTAACGGCAACGGACAATGCATTTTGGCAATCGATTTTTCACTCGGCGCGCATCGCGCATTGCGCATGCCACTTTCAATGGAGATTTTTTGTTTAACTAAGTGGGGCGAATTCTAGACATTTCATTTCCGTTATAAATTAAGAAATCCAAAATTTTTAGACCAAACAGTCATTCTTAAAAGTTTAAAAGTCAACGATGTTGGATGAAAATGTCTTACGGTTTACGTTAGAAGCGATCACGGTGTAACATCTCCTGCCCAAGAACTTAATTTGATCATTTTCGGCAAAAAATCTGATTAATGTTATATTGAAAATGTTTGATATTCACATTGTTTCTTGACTAGCTCAAAGAATCGATGATACATTTATGCACAAGAAATGTAGGTGTGTGTGTCGTTAATGAGACGTTTATTTGTATTGATAAGAACTTTGCTCGATCGATTAGAAATGTTACTAGTAGAGATTTTTTAAAGACTAGGCCTATCTGTTATACCAAAAGGGTTCCATGGTTCCTACAAAATACCAGAAAATATACGTAATCGTGTCTGCATTCTCGCAAGACAAAATGTATTGATTTTCAGACTAGCTCATTGTAGAGCAGAAGCGATGCGTTACATCGTGCTAGATTTGTCTAGCCATGAGACATTCTGCTCAACGTTATACCCAGTTATACCATATGATGAATTCCCAATTCTCATTTGATTGTCTTTTATTCAAATCAAAATGTAAGCATTTGAAAAAATTCCGTATTTGTTAGGAATGGACCATGTTGTGTTATCCGATCGGTAATTCGTATCGTCGGCTACTTTTGGACACAACTTTAACTTGATATTATTTCCCAATTGGAATAACATCAATTTTCGTGTATGACTGCATTCGTTATAACATATATTCAAAATATCGTAGCCTATACTCACTTTGTATGGCTCCGCTTGACGGTTTGCTGGGCGCGACCATATTCTTGAAAATACGGCAATGCAGTGGTGCCTGTAAGGCTTTAGCGCTCCTCTTGTTCTAGGTAGGAGGTCATTCTGTATCGTCGAATCAAGAAAAAGCCTCTCTCTCTCTAGACTCTACTCTGCAATATCTAAGTATTCATATCAATTTAAAAATGAGCCAACAGCCTTCTTCTGCCATCGGTGTTAAAACGGACCCTACGTCCTATTGGCATTTTGATCGGTGAATTGCAGTGGAAAAGAGATTGCCGAGTCCAGTGGAAAAGAGTTGAACGCTTGCCATGATACGCATATACAGCCCCGTCATAATGTTTAGCGTTCTTTATCCTTTGCTTTCGAGAAAATATACAGCTCAATATATAATAGTAAAGAAGACAAAAACACTTTTTCAACTATATATAATGCTACCGTTTCTGTCGAGTATAGACCGAGTCCATGTTACATATATATATAGCCAGCGCCATGACACAATAGACGTGGATGAGTACGCACGCGAGCGCGTACACACTGCGCGATGCTCTACTCGTCTCGATCAATAAGCATCGCACCGTGCGTCACAAGGTACAGCTCCATGCGGGGTTTCAGAGTGATGTCGCTCACCACATTGACGGATCCCCCCCCCCCCCAACATTTTAACTTTTAATGTCCAAGAAGCTACTTGATGCTATCGTATAGATATCGTTAAAATGTTAGATCGTTGGAGCCAAACACGTGAACCTTGGTATCAATTCGAAACCTTTTGATTTCAACGAAAACAGAGACCGAGTAATATGAATTTCAAAGATATTCTTAGCCACTTGGAAAAAAGAACAGAATACCGATAGCCATGCAGATATGCATTAATCTGTTTAACGTGAGTATATGTCGATTAAACAAGCGATATGAGATAACCGAACATGCGAAAGCAATTGACGCCAGTCTGGCGGTGTAGGTAAATATAGATTTAAGAATGTCGCAGTCAAAACGTTTGCTTTTGTGCTTGGTCAAATGCGGAAATAGGAAGCGATATGTAATCTAAAGTGCCACCAGGCCACCTGCATGTAGTTATTGCAATGTCACACTGTGAAACCTTTTTATATGAAATTTTTCAAGTTCAAAGATTCAAAAATCAAATACTGTTAGAAATTGTTTTCAAATTGTTTTCATCGTCGCAATTTATTCTTTATCAGAAGCCGCTCTTTAAGTTTTAATACGTTTAATTACATGTATCCGGCTATTCTTTATTTTTAGCTGACCTGATAGCACTCATTGAAAAAATTCACGATCGATTTCGGTATCGATTGGACATTTTTCACGTTCAATTTCGTCGAGCACGCTTTATGTATTATTCAAATTTATATTTCTCAAAAAGAATGACAAATTTGCAGCTGTAAAAAAAATTTCTTTCTTGACACGGGTGTTCAGTACCGGTACTTGTTTTGTTTTTTTTTGTTTTTTTTTTTGTTTTTTGTATCTTTACCGATCCGTAGTCTATTTTCTATTTAGTGGTTACAAGTCATATGTTGTTATTCGCCGGATAATACAAGCGTGCAGTAGATGGCGCTAAGTGATATCAGGATCGTGATTGTAATTGTAAAAAGCCAAAATCGGTTACGAACCCTCAGACTCCTTTGTTTTAAACCTATACTAGAGATGTAAATCAATACTAACGATCAGTTAAGTAAAATCTTAATACAAAGATATTAAATAAGGGTTATTCGAAGCACCACTAATGAATAAGACTACGCAATTAAAGATTACATGCCTGAAACAAAGACATATTTAATTATTTTATATCAGTGTGGAAGTCCTACAGCGGATACTATGTTGCTAGCGTATGCCATAGTCATTCGCTATCTCTCAACGACAGAGTGTTGGATTTTCTCTCAGCCTCCAGATGTATAGCATTACGCAATAATTAAAATCTTGTGTCAATATTTGCTGACGAATTAAAGTCTTTATTTTATTCACGGCTTAAATGATGAATGCCGTCGACCTGAAAATTTTGGTCTTGAAATGTAGAGTCGACCCGATGTTGTCTATATATTCAAGAAATGGGAAGCCACGAAGGAAGAGGGACGGAGGGAGCGACAACAGCGTGATGAAGCCAAGCTTAAGCGTGCGTAACTGCTGCCTCGTACCTCTATTGATTTTCCTGCAGCTTTCCAACATAATCTGAGCTCGCACTCTTCTGTAGGACTTTAGCGTTCGACCCATACTTCGGAGTGCCGCTTCGATCATATCCCCCCCCCCCCCTCCGTATCCCTTCGGACCCTTTTCCTCCTATATATTGAGACTTGCCATATAAAGTATCGATAACTGGTGGATATGTGATCTTTGCCGTGTTTTAACGCAAGTCTGGGCTGTGGCAGTAGTGTGTTATTCGCTTGGTTGATTTCTTAGATCTATACTCAGTGAGGAAAAAAATACTGTTAAACAGAGAAAGCTTTCTGGAATAAGTGGTAGAACAAAACTAAATTACAACCCTATGAAATTACAAAGGTTGCCAATAGACTGCTTTTTTCCAGTCCAATCTATCGTCCCAAATTTGGTGATTGTATCGAAAAATCGGTGTAAACCTTTTCGTTTTTCGGAGGTTCATATAAAATGGTCTGATGGAAAATAAATTCAATGTACTCCGGACCAAAACGTTTTTCCTCTTTATCGAAAGCAATCGAATAAAATTCAATTTCCAATATTGAATCAAGTACGTATATCTGTAAGCCTAACAGAGTATTTTGAAACAGATTCTGTCGCTGTTATCTTTCTTGTACTCTGACGTGAAACATCTGAATTGTTTCTAAATTAGCCGTTTAAATTAAGAATTTTTTTTTTTTTTTTTAAATAAAATTGTCATTGAATACTGGAATTAACAATCTTAAGTAAATAGCAAAAATAATTTAATTAGCGAGCTGGTGTAGTACAGTGCTCTAAGGATTCTATTCCTGACACAATTGAAGTAATCGGCATACCTGAAATATTATTAATCCGAATTAATTTTGTAAATAAATCATCTTTGCATTGAATTCTGATCGAATAGCAGTTTTTTTTTTTTAGATTTGGGAAATATTATTTATCTTGTAGTTTGATCCAGTCACATCATTGATAATCACATTATTGATCTTTGGGATGAAAACAGGAAAACGCCGCTATGCCTTTATCTGTTTTGTAATTTATTGGGGCTGACGGGTAAAGAAATAAAATGAAATTAAGTATCGAATATGCTTCGTATCAAATTCCAGACGAAACAACCTGGTACAACGAAAAAAAGATGACTCTAATACGATATGAGGTACTGGGGGAAATTTCGTTAACCCTCTCCCCAATTACCGCCTGTGTAGTACTTTCTAAGCGGATTAGAAAGATCCGAAGTCAAGCGGATTCGGAGTGGTGCAAACACAATGGCGGAATGGTGATATCGGTAAAGAAAATAATACCAATTTCTCTCGGCTCGAATCGAACCGCATACCCAGCATACTGACACAGTTAAAAATGACTGCATTAAAAAAGGCGCGAGTAGTGGGATTAGAATTTTTAATCATAGCGTATTTATTAATATTTTTGAAGGCAACTATAATTAAGCGGTTGCCTAAAATCCTGAAAGAATAATAATTCTTCATACAATGACGTCCAATTAAAACGAAAGAAAAAAAGTATAGCTATATGCCACATAGACCAGTAGACAGTATATAATAAGCTAAGTTGTCGTAGAAAATAAATTTTTAATATCATCTAAAAGTCCAATAAATCAATAATGGTTCTTGGCGCTAACTCGTGCATTATATTAACGAAATTAGTTTCAAAGTACAGTACACGATTTATTTATGCACTAGGTTAAACACGATTTGATGTCTGTCCAGCACCCATTTTTTTAGTACATTTAAAAGTAAAAAAAGAAAAGCATAATTTTCATTGGGGAACAATAGATTTCTGTCCCAATGTTGCTTTGCCATAATTAAAACGATAATAGCCCTGCGATTGTTAATTTGCGCAACACGATGAATTGTGCACCGAGCTGCACGCACGTTTTTTTTCTTCCTCATCGGACGAAAAGGGAATTATAATGGATTCAGAAAAACCAGCTTGATATGAAAATGAAAAGAGAGCATTAAAGTTGACCTGAATAATCTCAAACATTTTTTTCTTTCCCCCTTTTGGTTGACAATAGGTTGGCAGCAACACAAGAGGCAGCGGCGCAGCATGCCGAGGAGGAAGAGCGAGGCCATTGGAGCGAAAGGGTCCTAGGACCTAGTCACTTGCCCGCTATAACTGTGGGCTTCGCCGTCCCGTTCTTCTCTCCTCGACCGAGGAAGCGAAAGGAACAACAGATCCACCGGAGACGGAGACGGGTCACCTTCCAGTAGAATTGGAATGGGCTCAAAAAGACCCATTTCTAACATGGCGACCGCTTCATCAGGATCGGGACCCACCTCGCTCTTCATTCTCACAGAAAAGAACATCATACGCCGTTACACCAGATTCATCATCGAGTGGCCATATCCTTTTCAAACTAAACTTTTTTACCTTTAAATTGAGGAAATATTTCAGTTTTTTTAAGCAATATCTATACATATTTGTCTAAAGATAGGATCTTAAAAAAAGGCTCTTCAAATTATTTTATTTTATTTTAGCCTATTTAATCGTGAAAGTCATCTTGATTAGCTGGTAGAATAATAAGGACTTGTCGAAAACGTTAGGCTATACCAAGACAAAATACTGAAATCTTAGTTTTGATGAACAAAAGCAAGATATAGGCCTAATTTAAAGCTCGCATTTGATGTGTAATTGCTTCATTTTTCCTTGACCGCTTAACGTGTACTCCGTTTGAGTATGCAGTGCTGTTGACCATCATAGCCAACTGTGTTGTTCTGGCTCTGGAGGAGCATCTACCTGGAGGCGATAAAACACCCTTAGCTCGGAAATTGGTAAGTTCTACTACATCCGGATTCCACACGATTTCGGTCAAATTAACTGTATCTGCGATACGACTAGTTAATTAGGGCCTGCCAATAATTTAGGGATGAAAAGATCGTCATGGATTGTAATGATTTCATTTTTTTTCTTTTTGTGCAGGAGAAAACAGAGCCCTATTTTTTGGGCATTTTTTGTGTAGAATCCACCTTGAAAATTTTAGCTCTTGGTTTCGCCCTGCACCGCGGATCGTACTTGAGAAACATTTGGAACATGATGGATTTCGTCGTCGTCGTCACAGGGTAACAATTTCCATCCATTAGGCTACATTGACTGATGTGTCGGCTTATTATAATACTGGTTTAAGTGCTGGGTTATTCATAATTTCTTCCTGATGACGACTTCAGTGATTGCCGCTGATCTTCCTTTATACACCTTCCTGAATTCCTCTGAATTCAACAGATCCTTAAAAAACTGACAAACCCCACAAACATTCCTGAAACCTAACTCTTCTTTCTTGGCTATATCGTATAAATGTTTAACTCTATTACGTATATAAAAACGTTCCAAACTGGGGTCGCCTGACTTTATGTAGGTCCATGACCATTTTCGCCGAGGCAAATGTGGAAGTCGATTTGCGTATGTTACGGTCCTTTCGTGTGCTGAGACCTCTCAAATTGGTCTCTCGCATTCCTAGTAAGTTTGGCCAACACAACGTAGACTAAAAACTGTAAAGACTTTTCGTCTCTATAGCTCCACTGGGAGTTTTGAATTGACATAGAGCCATCCTTTTAGCTCTAGCCCTAGAACACCATTCAGAAGATTCATCTAGAAATCGTCCTTCGTCGTTTATCATTTAGCCTACATACTTGTACATATATTAATTTCCCATGTCAATTGGTTATAGTCAGTTATAGTCTCCGAGTATCTGGTGGACACGAAACGCAAGCAATATATGCGTAGTATAAACTGCTTGATGGCTTCTTTTAGCCAAAGAGTAGGCAAAATGTTGAACTAGCTGTATATTACGCTATATAGCATACAATGAGTCATAGAAAAGTGCTGCTGATGAACCTTCTGGTAAAACTGACTAGCCCTCCTCTTTTATCCAACACCAATTTCACAGTTTGGCTAATTTTTCCGTTTCCAGCTTTTTTTTAAATTCGTCCTCCTCACTAGAACACATAACATATAGCAACTATTAGTTAAACTCTCTTGTTTTATCTTTTAAAAATATCCTAGTACCCTTTATAGTGTCAACAATTCCTTAGCATCAGGGAATGACCACGTAAAAGCCATTTTAGGTATTAACGATACTCAGTCAAACCAAATCAAGTCAGCTCGCTTTTATTCTTCCAATTCACCAGCCCATGAAGACGCCAAACTTGTATGAGTGGAGTCCCTGACGATTCCCTATCTCTTGCCTAAATAACGTCAGTGTCCGTAGTCCAAGTAGAAGGGTCATCCGCAGCCTTCATTCAGAGAAACTTAATGTACATTCATATTGTATATAACTAACAGTGTAAATTAATATATAGTATGCATAGACAAAATAGGCTTAGTCTCCTTAGACTGCTTGATTTTATCATTTGTTATTGTACATATGCTACTAGCTACTAGCTCTCATCCATTTTGTCTCTCTCTCTCTCTCTCTCTCTCTCTCTCTGTACGGTACAGTATATGATTTTAGACAACCATATTATAAAAGTTTAGAGTTTAGCGCGTCTTTTTATTGCCCTATACCGTAGGCGTTAGTTGATGCAGTCGACGCTAGTGTATTTGTGGATTGTGTATGTGGAGGCTTATTAACATTCCGTGCAGATTTGTGACGCTGTTCGCACAAGATGAACTGGACGTCGATTTGCGCACCCTCCGTGCCATACGCGTCCTCCGACCACTCAAACTTGTGTCCGGCATTCCCAGTAAGTTTTCCTTGCTTAATGGCAATTCAATCCAGCTACTTCACTCAATAATGGAGACTTAAAAGAGTTTTACTTAAAATCATCCTCTTTTTCCAAAGAATATTTACGAAGAAACATAATTTTTACTAAAAAATAACAAACAGCTTAGCAAACAAGAAAAAAAATGATTTAATTTAATTTTTTTATGGCTAAACTCAACAAGGATTTGATTTTTCAGTTTTGCGTATCAGAAATCAGGACTTCATCTATTCGTTACAATTTTCCCCTTTCAGTCCTTTCAGAACTGAGTTAAAAAAAAGAAAAAAAGAAAAAAACATTAGATTTAGAGATTGGAGAATTCGGAGATCAGAATTAAACATTTCACTTATTTGTGTCTTGGGGGGAAAATGATTTAGGTTTCCCCACAAATAATAATAATTCTGCAATCTATTTTTTAATGAATTTGTTGAATTACAGTGTGGGAAAAACGATCATTCTCATTAAGCTCTTTTTATTTTTGGTTTTATTTTAGCTCTATAACGAATCAGCTTAGCGAACCAACTTGATGTCCACCCAAGTGCTTGTAGTAATTTGCATGAGAATTTTTGTAGTCATCAGTTTCGTTAGTTTGATTTCATACGCATTTCTCAGTCATCGATCAACATATTCTAGAACGTCGGTCTCTGTATCATACTTAGATAGAGAATCGAACAGAGATTTAGTCTTTTTGCTCTGTCATTCGAGTCGAGTGTCCAGCTATTAGAAATTCCGTTGTAATTCGATCGGCAGTTTCGTTGATTCTAACAAACTTCCTGTGCGTTGTGTCTCCTGAAAAGGTTTGCAAGTGGTGCTCAAGTCTATCATCAAAGCCATGGCCCCTTTACTTCAAATTGGACTGCTGGTGCTCTTTGCTATCGTCATCTTTGCCATTATCGGTCTCGAATTTTATTCTGGAGCACTTCACAAAACGTGCTACAGCATTGAAGATTTGAGTGAGTGCAATTACAATGTCACGCTTATAACTGCTAATTAAATTTCTCCAGTGGAATCCCCACAGTATCAAGAATCAAACCTGTAAAATTAATTATGGCATTTCTATTTTACCTCAGATATCGTATTTTTGCGTCATAAAAAAAGGAAAGTTGGCAACAGTATGAGTCTAATCATAATTTCGACTTGATAGATGAGATTCTGGCGGAAGGCGAGTTGGCGACGCCGTGTAACACCGATAACGCAACGCAGGCAGTCGCGGGCAGTTATATATGCGATTACAATTCATCGCTGTGCCTGGAGAAGTGGGAGGGCCCTAATTTTGGCATTACGTCCTTTGACAATATTGGATTCGCCATGTTAACTGTGTTTCAGTGTATCACTATGGAGGGTTGGACTTCTATACTTTATTGGGTAACTATTTTTCACATGATTTTTCAACTACAGCATATTGATACGTGATACACGCCAGAATTGATATTGACATCAGGACAATGACATGATTGACTTTTTATTTTGCAGACCAACGATGCCCTGGGCAGTTCGTACAACTGGGTGTATTTTGTTCCTCTCATCGTCATCGGATCATTTTTCATGCTCAATCTAGTACTCGGTGTACTTAGCGGGTAGGTTCAAAATCAACGTTTCAAACTATTGTTTATTTTTTAAAGAACAGCATGTGCCAAATTACAAAAAATCTCTAAGTGGCATTAGAGAATTAATTTTTAAAAAATATGTTTGTATCGAAAGATTGCTAAAAAATTATCTATATTTAAAAAAATTGTATTAAAAACCTATATTTAGAAAATCATTTTACTATACTAAGATATAATAAAATAATAGTGTTAATCATTATGTAAACAAGCTCACAGCTAATTTCTGGGGGAGTTGTCTTTAGTTTCATCGAAGAAGTCTGTGGTCAAAAAGTCCAAACATTAAGAACAAAATTATTTGATTTAGCCTGTGTTTTTGACCAAAGATAAAGGTAAAAATCTGAGACAATCATGAACGAAATTAAAATGTTTGATTGCATATGTTCCAATTAAGTTTCAAAAAGGCTTAAGTTAAAAACTGGATGAAAACGTTGTTACGAGAATTATCACATAAAAATCACTACCAGTCAATGCAGTCAGTTAAAATTTTGATAAATCAAAGAAGAACAGAAGAGGTTATAGTGTAGAAAACCAGTTTGAAATGATCTTCATATGTCATAATATATGCACGCCAACGAAGAGAATTTTCCAACGAACGTGTGCGGTGCGAGCGACGTGAAAAATACCGCAAAGAGAAAATGCACCGCGAATTTACCCAAGGATTTACGGCCTATTTCGACTGGGTTAGCAAAGCAGGTTATAATTGCATTGGTGCTATATATATACCGACTACAACATTATCGATAATTGAACCTGTCCTGCTTTAACCACTGCGTATACTATATTATATGGAGTAGTAGCTATAGTGCTAACATAGCCCAAGTCGATTGATTTGAAAATAATTAATAATAAAAGATATGCAAATTCTCATGTTTTCATTGCGTAGATTAAACTGTAGGCTATATTGACCGCTTCATACATGCTGTATACTATTGTGCTCATTTTGTGCTGGTACCCTGCCGTCGACTAATGCAGTAATTAAATGACGGTCTGAATAGGGAATTTGCCAAGGAAAGAGAGCGCGTAGAAAATAGGCAAGCTTTCTTGAAATTGCGCCGTCAGCAACAACTAGAGCGCGAACTCAACGGCTACGTTGAATGGATCTGCAAAGCAGGTGGACTTTGTGCACATCTCTGCATTTTCTCTCATTCAATTTCTTGCTTGCCTCACCCCTTCTTGTCAGTGTGTCAGACTCTCAACTCTCGCCTTCCTTCTTAACTCGTCTCCTTCTTCTCCCAGTTCGATCCAAACAAGCTCCACCCATGTAACGTCTTTATCCATTTTTTTTTTCATCTCTTTCTTTTTCGGCGGGATTTGATTTCCTCGACTAACGGTATACGTTGCCGATCACAACAGAGGAGGTCATTTTAGCCGAAGAGAGAACGACGGAAGAGGAGAAACTTCACATCATGGAAGGTGAGATTGAATTTTTTGTTTTATGCCTAGTTATTTTCTAGTCTAGCATTACTTAAAAAATAAAATTTAAAAAATAAAATTTAAAAAATAAAATTTAAAAAAATATTTGAACACCGCGTTGCAGCAAGGAGAAGAGCGGCGGCGAAGCGGAAAAAGTTGAAGCACTTGGGTAAGAGCCGAAGCACCGACACTGAAGACGAGGAAAACGAAGATGAACCCGACGAAGGTATATACCTCTCTCAAAAAACATTCATCTCATTTATACATTTTTACCAACTAAATTAGTGAGGAATATATATGAAAGAGAGAAATCGGTGTGAAGTGAATTCCCGAATTTTTTTTCCACCCTTTTTTTCTCTATCTATACATATACTGTACCTTTCTTTTAAAAACAAAACAAAACAAGACTCTCAATATTCATTTTGATTGAATTTGTGCTCCTCGTCTCGATACTGATTGTTCTTTTTCAAGAATTATTCATTTTTTTTTCTATATAACTAACCACCAGAAACTTCACTTAATAGCCTAGATCCGATCACTTGTGTTGTTGTGTGTACGTGTGTCCCTCTCTCTCTCTCTCTCTCTCTCTCTCTCTTTCACTTGTGAAAAAAAAAACGAGTCTGATGATTCACAGATTGATAAGAGACAAAAAAGCTAATGCAGTGCAAATATCTTTATGAAAACGTGTGGGGATGATGCGCGTGTGCGGTTGTGTGCTGCTCGGCGTTATGCAGTGCCTAAGAAAAAAGGGTTTAAAGGTAAAGATCAGCAACGCAACGCCAGGGAACTTTTCCAATTCAATATCTTGCTACCATATATGCGCCCGTCTATATCTATTATCTATTTCGAATTTAGTCGATCAACCAAACTTTTTTCAAATTATATACGCATTTCGTATATAATGTCCTGCCGTAATCTTGTAACGTAGCTGTGTCGTTGCTGCTGAACTTGGACGACTTGTCATATTTAACAGTATTTCTTGTATATATACATTCAGTGTATATACACGCGTCTTGTGTCATGGTTATTATTAGTCTATATAATGCTATTAGTGACTCGCCAGTTGTACGGTAGCCGTTGTTGTCTGTATTTCTTTTTCTGGCTCCATGCGCTGTCATCCTGTTGCTCATGGCCGTTGTCATCATAGCCAACGTATACTCGCATCTCTGTCATCTGTCTAGAGTTATATAAGAGTAGAGCTAGCTGCTGTCATTTCGTGAAAGCGTTGGACAATGAATAGTAGCTGTCTTCTTCACTAGTCAAGCCCAACTTGTGTACAAAACTGTTGATTTCGTCATGATTCGTTGATTTGATTTTGATTTCTTCCGTGCATGTTTCTTGTGATTAAAAAAAAGCCAGTGAATGTAGCTTTCATAGTCGAAGAATGTTGGATAGTCCATATTTCTTGATAATTTTTTTTTTTTTTTTTTTTTAGTTTAGTTGGTGCACTGAACGGCGATGCGCCCTCGGAATAGTTCTGAGCTGGCGCACCGCTTTTAGATTTGTTTCAAGATGCAATCGATTAAATGTTTTCCTCCCGCTATCTGCGCGGTGTTTTCGTTCCTTTACCAGGTTTCTCTCGTGCCTCCTATCTCAAATCTAAAGTGAAAAACAAAGGAGCCTGCAAGCGATTTTGGAGAGCCGAAAAAAGATTACGGTATGCAACGATATTCATTTGGTTTCGCTCAAATGTTAAACATGACCTATTTTGGGACACATTGCAGGTTCAAAATCCGGCATACGGTAAAACAACAATGGTTTTACTGGTTCGTGATTGTGTTAGTGTTTTTCAACACGGTTTGCGTGGCTGTGGAACACTACAATCAGCCTCCGTGGCTGACCGAGTTCTTGTGTAAGTTATTTCTTCAACGATTTATAACTTTATAAATTTTCAAATCTTTTATTTTATCCATTTCAAAAATCAAATTGTTCAAATTTTTTCCGCCAGACTACGCTGAATTTGCCTTTTTGGGTTTGTTCATGACTGAAATGTGCATCAAAATGTATGCACTGGGTCCGAGGATTTACTTTGAATCCGCGTTCAACCGCTTCGATTGCGTCGTCATCAGCGGTTCGATTTTCGAAGTGATTTGGTCCGCATTCAAGTCGGGTTCATTTGGTCTCTCTGTACTCAGAGCGCTTCGATTGCTCCGGGTCTTCAAAGTCACCAAGTATGTTCAAAAATTCTTCCTCTCAGGAGTTGATATAGAATCTGCGGGTTCAAACTATTCATTGACCAATTTGTTTTTTAATTCGCTCTTTTACAGGTACTGGTCGTCGCTGAGGAACTTGGTGATTTCCTTGCTGAGTTCGATGCGCTCTATTCTTTCCCTTCTGTTTCTACTCTTCTTGTTCATTCTCATCTTCGCTTTATTGGGAATGCAACTCTTTGGAGGAGCTTTTAATTTTCCAGAAGGTACACCGCCAGCGAATTTCAACAGCTTTCCCATTGCCTTGCTCACCGTTTTCCAGGTTTGTGTCTCGCCAGTTCAGTTCGCCAGTACTTGCTGTGTCGATCACAAATATTCGAAATGACATTTTTTTTGGGGGGGTGGTGGTTGTCTGCATTTAGATATTGACGGGTGAGGATTGGAATGAAGTCATGTACCAAGGTATCGAGTCGCAGGGAGGATCGCGACGGGGAATGATCTACTCCCTTTATTTCATCATCCTTGTCCTCTTCGGCAATTACACTCTACTCAACGTCTTTTTGGCCATCGCCGTCGACAATTTGGCGAACGCTCAAGAACTGACGGCCGCCGAGGAAGAGCAAGAAGAGGAGGATAAAGAGGTAAACATGTCCGAGAAGAATTCTTTGCCAATTGCCACCAATTTGTCTTTCGGCGTTTGACACTCGACGTCTGCCCGACTCTGTGCTGCTGGGCATCGCCCATTGCTTTTGACGATCTCCACTTATCTAATGAATGGACAAACGGACAAAAGACCGGGTTAATCCTAATATCTTTAACTTGATTGAGAATAGAAACAGCAGCAGGAGTTAGAGAAGGAGATGGAAGCACTTCACTTGGGCAGCGAAGGCTCGCCAAAACTGGACTCGACATCCCCATCTAAAAAAGGAAAAGGGTAAGATCCGGACGTCGTCTAATGGTCTCATGTCTCAAATCAACTCGCTCCCTTTCACAAGCTAGTTGCTTACAAAATTCCCTCATTCTCGCTCATTCTACTGACTAATCATCATTTTTTAAACATAATTAAATGGTTGGATTTTCCTTTTTTAAAGCAAACGGGGACACAAGTCCGAGGGAAATGGTGACGCTAAGACTGGAGACAATGTCGATGACGACGACATTATGGGGCCCAAACCAATGCTGCCTTACTCCTCCATGTTTATATTGTCTCCAACGAATCCGTAAGTTAACTCGCACTTTTTTTCTTTCTCGAAAATCAAAGATTCATAAATGATTTTCTTAACTTTACTATGAAAAATAAAACAAAAAAAAAAAAAAAAATCAAACAGGGTCCGGCGCGCTGCTCACTGGGTGGTGAACCTGCCTTACTTCGATTTTTTTATCATGGTAGTCATCAGTTTGAGTAGCATCGCTCTCGCCGCTGAAGATCCGGTGGAAGAGGGAAGCTTCCGAAACGACATTCTCAATTACTTCGATTACGCATTTACCGGCGTATTTACTGTCGAAATGGTTCTTAAGGTAGGTTCCAATCTCCACCATTTAGCATTAACTTATACCTGTCTTTAAAAAAAAGAAGCAACTGAAGGTACGAACATCGATCAAATCTAGCAACACATTAATTAACAAAATGCCTTCCAAAGCCGTCTATAGTATCTCAATAATTGCTACACCTGACTCGTTGATTATAACTAAAAAGCGGAAATAAATAACTGGGGTGGTTATATGCTCCCCCTCTGGGCCCGTGACTTTTTAGGTGATAGATTCTGGCATAATACTTCATCCAGGCAGCTATTTGCGAGAAATTTGGAACGTCATGGATGCAGTTGTGGTCATATGCGCTGCAGTATCCTTCACGTTCGATATGATGTGAGTACTGGCCAGCCAAGTACCGATTTGAAAAAAAAAAAAAGTTGCGGTAGCTAGTTATATAGCTACACTCGATAAAAACCGAACCACACTCCCTATATTTACACCATCTGTTATCTTTGCAGCGGTAGAAGTTGTTGGCTGGTTGTTGGAATTCATTTATTGTTCCATATACCTGTACGCAGGCCATATCGTTCCAATCGATAATCTATCGATATTCTATATATTACCATTATGTATAATTGTTTTTTTTTTTTTTTTGTTTTTTTTTTTGTTTTTCGGGTGTGTTTCGTTTTGTAGTTTTCTCTTGTTGAATTTCACTTTGAAATCGACTGCGTTTCAATGCAGTTATTGTCAATGTCGACCAACCTGTACCGTATTTAGTAGCCTATCTATCGTTGTGAGGGCGTAGGGGGCGGATATTCTGACGACAATCCAACACGGAATAATCCAGTGACTGTCGCTCTTCTTCACTTTTATCTACAACACCTTCATTCTGTAGGCTATAAACATATTTGATCCGCTCAATTCAAGCTGTCAAGTTTGAATTACAGGTCGTTCAATATTTGTACCGTATTTTATGGGATATCCTGGTATGAAGTTTGTTTCAATATCTAGTACGTAGTAGGTCTCGTAGAGTTGTTATTTAGTTAACTTATATTCATTATGCGTAATATCTTGATTTATTTACTGATTACATTAACCACCCCCCTCCAGTATTTTGAATTTTCCGCTGTATTTCGCCAAAGGTGGCTGGGCGATTTCCCAGTTCACGGCCTAGCTGTATTGCAAATGGAAATTTCATTTTGGCGTCCTCGTTTACACAGACTCGGTCGAGTCTCTTTGGCAAATGTTATTTCACCTTTTACAATTGACTTTTGACACATATCTCTCTAACTTCTTTATAGGTTATAGATTTAGGTGTAGTATTTCACCCGGGCTCCTACTGTAGAGATTTGTGGAACATTTTAGACGCTACGGTTGTTATCTGTGCCCTGGTCGCCTTTGCTTTCTCGTGAGTAACACATCGGAACCCGACCATTTTTTTTTTTTTTCCGTTTTCTTTCCCCATTATACCCATCTCTTGTTGATTCTTTTACTCGTGTTATAAATTGTTATTTTCTTACGAGCTTCCGTCATCGCCGGAACCGAATTCGGTTTGGATGGGCTTATATCGTCGACGATATCAATTTGATACTGACGGTCACAGTATTTGGTGTTCGAGTAGATTTTTGAATTGCACCGAGTATTATTCTCATACCCCAAGATTGTGTCTGTGGTTGGCTATAATCATGTCATTTTTTGTCGTACGGTAGTTTCTCGTTGATATATTGAATTTCAACCAACCGAAATTATATACCTCAAATTCCCCCTCTCAATCTCTCTCTCTCATCCTGCCCTGACTCTCCGACTCTTTCAAATATTAGCCAATGACATCCGATCATTATCGACAATTTAGGGGAAGCTCGACTGGTCAGAATTTGAGCACCATCAAGTCGCTGCGAGTGCTGCGCGTGCTGCGACCCCTCAAAACTATCAAACGTGTGCCGAAGCTAAAAGCCGTCTTCGACTGTGTAGTCAACTCGCTAAAGAACGTCTTCAATATCCTCATCGTTTACATGCTCTTCCATTTCATTTTCGCTGTTGTCGCCGTCCAACTTTTCAACGGCAAATTCTTTTACTGCACCGATGACAGCAAGCACACTCAGGACGATTGCCAGTACGCTTATTTTTGGTTTTAGACTTGGCCTATATCGTCTGAGCGATTAATTACATTGGCAATTTCGCTGTCAAACAGGGGGGATTACTTCACGTTTTCCTACGATAAGCGGCCACCGGAAGTCAAGCGGCGCGAGTGGAAATCGCAGCTATTTCATTACGACAACGTGATGGCAGCCATGTTGACCTTGTTTGCTGTCCAAACGGGCGAAGGATGGCCCCAGTAAGATTTTTTTTTTTTTTTTTTATTTTCATTTATTATTTTAAAATTGTCTTCAATAGATTAACTCTTTGGGTCTTGTGTGAAATAGAGTGCTGCAGAATTCGATGGCCGCTACCCAGGAAGACCACGGCCCCATCCTTCACTATCGGATCGAAATGTCCATTTTCTACATCGTCTACTTCATCGTTTTCCCTTTCTTTTTCGTCAACATCTTCGTAGCTCTCATTATTATCACCTTCCAGGAACAGGGTGAGGCTGAACTTCAAGATGGAGAAATAGACAAAAATCAGGTATACATTTTTGGGAGGGGAAAAAATTTGCCACACATTCTCTCGTCTTTTCTACCCGTTTCATCATCGCTACATGAAA
This sequence comes from Daphnia pulex, assembly GCF_021134715.1. NCBI lineage: Eukaryota > Metazoa > Arthropoda > Branchiopoda > Diplostraca > Daphniidae > Daphnia > Daphnia pulex. The sequence continues at coordinate 7,091,008 of NC_060024.1, read as the reverse complement.
TGTTGACCCTTGAACTGACAATTCGATCGTACTAGAAATCGTGCATCGATTTCGCCATCCAAGCCAAGCCGCTGGAGCGTTACATGCCCAAAGATCGCGAGAGCTTCAAGTACAAGATCTGGCGGGTGGTCGTGTCGACTCCGTTCGAGTATTTCATCATGACGCTCATCGTCCTCAACACGCTGCTCCTCATGATGAAGGTATGTGATGCTAAGACTCTTTCTCTCTCTCTCTCGAGCCGATCTGATGAAACTTGTCGGAACAATTTTCGGACGAGTCTGTCATGTGAACATAAATGTCATCAGTGGACAGTAATGGACATCGAATATCGTGTAACATGATAACCAACGTCGACCCTTAACATCAGGAGAAAAGTAATATTTAAATACTTAGGGCTTATACGCTAATTAGTGTTATAATCAAGTAGGTCCGGCGCAATATATAGCCGCACGATTCTGGCGTTGTTTCTCTCTGTCATGCTTGTTCTTTTCACGTCGCATGTTTTGCAAACAACAAAATAGCCATGGCATGAGTCAACCAAAATGAGTGTTAAATGCGTTCTCGGACACTTGCCAATAATAACGAATGAATGCGGTACTCCTTTGATTCGGGGAGTAGTATATACAAAATTCGCCTCACCATTGATTCAGCATGTCGTGTGTAAAAGGACTAAACACTTGTGCAAGTGAAATGGGATGCAATTGAATGAATTCCGACTCTCCATCGCCCTCCCCTAATCCTCTTTAGCGATGTCGCTGATGTCAAGAAACACGTCGTTGTGTTCCGCCTGCTATGAGCATACGTCATAGAATAGAACAATGCACTTAGTTTAAATTTTTTTCGTGTATGAGGAATGTTGCGTGTGCATGCGCAGTGCATCGAATAGAGAATGAATAAGTGCCCGCACATCCGTTAATTACCAATATCATTTTTTTGTTTTTTGTTTCGATGAATGTGAATTTTGAAGGAACATGCCGTCTCACTATTGACAAATAATTCGTTACTGTCTGCAATTATTATGCAAATGGTAGGCAAATAGCATGCAAATGCAGATTTGTGGAACAACTTGTTTTGTTCCCCACAACAAAAAAAAACAAACAAACAAAAAAAAACGGTCGTCTTTACCCGATCGTTTTCAAGCCCAAAAATTTCCTATTTATTTATTTTTGATTCAATTTGTGTGGTATGGCGTTTGAGATTTAAAAGAAAATCGGCGTTTGGACAATCGTATAATTTAGACTTCTTTCAATTTTGGCCGGTTGAGTTATTTTTTGATTTCTTGAGTTTCATTTTGTGAAAACCTCGATTTAATTCAACATCAATCTTCCATAATTTTGTATAGCTTGTGTGCGTCGCGGGGCATGTATCCTGCACTTGTGTTCGTGTGCACTTGTTCATTCTTTATATATTTTCTCTTATTTGATTTTTTAATTTGCCTGTCTCCGTGTAATTTCATTAATACGTAGCAACAATTGAATAAGCGTCAGTCGTCCTTTTTCGATAGCCTCATTCAGTAGAATGGGAAACGCAGTTAATTTAGTGTCAAGTTCTCAGGGCAAAACAACAACAACAACAACAAAACAAAAAAACGAAAAATAGGTTTGGTTTCCCATTGGAGGGTTTCGGTTATACGTTAGCTTCGAATCCCACTCTGAATTCGTTTGAATCTATTAATATCTCGCAAAGCCTTAAAACACGATTCGTTCCAGTGTTTTCAATAGCAGGTATTTTCTACGAAAATTGCAACTTTCAGATCCTATATGGTTTCCAATAACTCAGTTAGTCAATCAAATTTAGAAGAAAATGTTGAAACGCTGCGTTGTAATAATTTTTCTTATCTATTGGCCCATCATCTAATGCGAATTGAAACCAAAAAAGAAAAACAGTGTAGCCATCACGCAACGTCCTTTTGTGCTATGCTGTGGAGCTTGAGGTGTACATTTGCTAAATTCTTTGATGAATGATGTCAACTCTTTTGCTTTGTCCGACACGCGATGCCTTTCCATCATCCATCCACCTCTCTGACCCTCGTTCTTCTTCAACCTTGTCCTTGCCAACCAAAAATGTCCTGCTGGTGTAACGTCGGCGCCGCGCGATTTACATTACAGTACTACAAGCAGAGCGTCCTGTACAAGGAGACGCTACATTACATGAATACAGCCTTCACCGCACTGTTTAGCATTGAGTGTATGCTAAAAATCATCTCGTTTGGAGTGAGGGTAAGCCGATCGAGTGCCATCCTTTCTAAAAAACAAAACAAAACAAAAAAAAAACAAACAGGAGATCTCACCCTTGACCCCACGAACCAAGACACCCCCAGCCCTAAATTCCTCCATCAAAGTTCCACTATCGTTTTGAAAAAAAGTCAATAACTGGAAAAGCACTCATCTTTTTTAGCGCCATTGCGGATTCAAATAACGTAACAATTGGGATATGATATGGGGTGGAGACTGCGGATCAAAATCGGCCTGCCGAGTGTCAAAAAAGTAGATTTTTTAAAAATAAAATGAGATAACTAATATACGGGGTCATGCTTAGCAGCTGGATGACTCTTCTGTGGTGTACCCAGCAGTCATTGTGGGCTTATGTCTCGATATTCGCTTTAGACGGTCTCGACGGGATCTGACTATTTTGTGATCTATAATTCTATAATAACTCTACACGTACGTGTCAATTTAGTCGCACTGTTACGTCTCAGTTTTGTCAAAGTCCGAGTTTTCTTCTATTCTTTCTCTCACTTGACCTTTCCGTCTCACTCGCGCTTTTTCTCTCGTCTCTTTTTGCATATACTTCTCATTTTCTATCTAAACGTCGATTCAATTTCTATAAACCACCTATCATTTTTCTCTCCCACCCGATTTTCAGTTCTTTCTTAAATTCTTGTTTTTTTTATTCCTTTTTGATTCCTTTTTTTTTGAAAACATTTCCCGTACCTGATGTACACGACGACTTACGGAGGACCTTTGCGTCATGCGTCGCTATCGTTTCGCCCCGTTTCGCCCCATAGTGCAGTGCAAAAAACCGGCACCTGTACATAATAACCACCAAGCCCCAAAAATCTAGTTTATCTATATTTATTTTTTAATTATTATCGTTCTGTAGCATCCTCATTGAGAAATAATGGCATCAAAAGCATTACATGGTCACCACACATGCATGTACCGTTCATTTCTGTGTCTCGTGTTTTGTCCATCGTCCAAGTTTTTCATTTCCGAAGACCATTTGCTCATTTCCTTTTTGTTTTGCAGTTAGTTTTACGGGGCACTTTTCAGGCAAAAAGATGTAGCTAGAGTAAAGAACGAAATTATCTCAATTCAAGTCAAAAAAAAAAAAAATTTTTTTTTACCAAGTAATAAAAAAGAAATCAAGAAAAAACAAAACAAAAGAGCTTCACGTTTTATTTCGAAATTTCAATTATTTACGTTTTTTACATAAAAATTTTACTTCATATTCATCAAGTTAAATCGGTGACTGGTGCGTGCCGGTCTCGCTGTGAGCTGTAAAGTAACCTGAAATGACGAAGCCATTACACACAGTGAAACCAAATCGAAAAGTACACATGGTCTGCACAAGTTGCTTTTGGCTTTTGTTATTCTTGGCATCTAGATAAATAGAGATCGAAAAATTGGATAGTTACCCCCCCCCCCTCCCCATAAACCCTAGTATAAGCGGAGAGCGGATGCAACACGGAGTCTAAATAGTAATTGACAGTGACGAGTCATGGCTTCCGATATTTTTGACTTGAAATATGCATGGATACGCTTGCGGTTTCGTGGTTCACCATGCACGCATTATATAATTACCTGTGTAACCTTCACTTTTGGCTCCTTGTCAAGTCCACCAGCAAAGTCGGAACCCAATGGGGCATTACTGTATTTCTTTCAATGGTTCGCCTTTCCCGAAACAACTCTCCTCGAGTCTCCCATAATACATCACATCAGTACATCTGGCAATCTCACTGCTTATTAGAATCCCATTTGTGAATGCATGTCACGCGTTACACGATGTAGGCACATAGCACCAATAGTCGAAACAACAATTACAACAACAACAAAAGAAACAGGATGTACTTACTACCTCAGTATTGGATTTTTTCTGTCAACAAAAATTTCTTAAATATTTTCATTTAACCGGGAAATGATTTGATAATTAATGGATTGGTTTGTTCTCAATCTTTCGCCCCTCTCTTTTCCTCTCCAATCCCTTTCCCCACTTCTTTTTCGTTGTTTATTTCTATTGAATTTTGTATGATTTTATTCGGTTGGGGGGTTGCACCCGCTCCCGTTCGTATTGCTATATTCTCTTCATTTTTTTTTTCTTTTTTTTTTTGTTTTAAATTGTCGGTCATTTAATTGGGTTTGGATTTTATTTGGGTTTCCTGATTGTTTTCGTTTCAATCACGACCCTGTGGCGGTTTCCCGTGACCCCGGTTGTCTCTCGACCTCACGCGCATTTCCTTTTCCTGAACCTGAAAAAAACAAACAAACCCCTTTCCGTATATACCACAACTACGCCATTGCTACCGCAGTACTACGAGGCCCCCCCTGCACTTGTCGACATCCTGGCCTACATGAATCTTATCTTTACCATGCTCTTCTCGCTCGAATGTATACTCAAACTTGCTGCTTTCGGAATCAAGGTACATTCGTATTATTTGCGCCGTTCAAAAGCCTCTACCTCCTCGATTCACCTTCATACACCCTGTCGATGGTTATTCCATTATTACCTTCTATATATCCTTACATATATACTATTCACTTTCGTCAGATTTTCCAGACGGAAATATTTCGATTCATTCGCTTCCGCCAATTTTTATTAATTTTTTTGTCTTTAAATTACGTTTTATTTTGAATTGGGAATCCGAGTCTCCCCAGGAGTTGGTATTCACGTTCCCTCTTCTTTTCACCCTTAATATGTTTGATTCCTCCTCTGCGATCAACCACTTGGAATATATCAACTGACAGACGTTCGCTTGGACTTTGACAAGGCACTCTTAACTTTTCTACACCAGATTCGATTCAATAATATGAAGCACGATAGAAGGAATACATAAAAGCTGTTGAGTCGTCATTTTATATCTCTTCGAAGCGATTTTGGATACATCCCTCATATCTCCTTCCTCTCTCTCTCTCTCTCATCTCTCATCTCTCTCTCTCTCTCTCTCTCTCACTCACTCACTCACTATACCTGCCTCTCTATTTTACTCCTTTCCGTGTGTCTTGTTTCTCGACCAGATGTTACCGCCTCATTTTTTAATTTCGATTTCTAAAAAACATCTTTTTTCTTCCTCACTCGGACTTGCTTTTCGCCTAAAGAATTTTTTCAAAGACCCTTGGAACACGTTCGATTTCGTGACTGTCGTCGGCAGCATTATTGACGCACTCGTCGTCGAATTCGGGGTAAATACTTTGCGCCGCTCGATTGACCTCGTCCACTTCGACGGAAGGATTGAATTTGAATTTGAATTTGTCGACGCCAATTAGGAAAATTTCATCAACGTCGGTTTTTTACGGTTATTCCGAGCAGCCCGTTTGATCAAACTTCTCCGCCAAGGCTATACAATCCGCATTCTTTTATGGACGTTTGTACAGTCGTTCAAGGTCAGTTATATCCTTTTCATTCGTGTATTAACTGATGCGTACGTACCGGTTATTCTAATTATTCTGATTATTTTTTATTCTTACTCTAGGCTTTGCCTTACGTATGCTTGTTAATAGCCATGTTGTTTTTCATCTACGCCATCATCGGCATGCAGGTATGTGATTCATCGCGATTAGTGCCATAAAGGTGGTATCGTATTTTATAAAATGTCTAATCACTTATACTGGGTTAGCAAAATTTCAATGGGTTGTCATTAATAAGCGGTGATCAATTTCAATTCGATCTGCGATCGTCTATGGGTCTTGGATAAATAACCAGTATCAAAACATGTCTGTGCGTATATGTATAATAAGGTTTTCGGAAATCTTCATCTGGATCCGGACTCTTCTGTCAACCGCCACAACAACTTTCAGTCTTTCATAGGCGGTCTCTTACTTCTCTTTCGGTAAACTGACGAGACAATATAACCCAGCGCGAAAATCCCCTTTAATATCAAAATCAGCCCAGTAGACACAGTTGATGAAATGATTAGCTATGCGATGGCCGGAAATTCTGTATGAATATTGTGTTAATTTAGCTCGACTATTATTGCCTGTTGACCTTTGGATATGCTCGGTTGACAATTTTGGTATGCATCGAATCACCTTACATATCATCTAATTGATTGATTGATTGATTATTTATTTATTTATTTATTTATTTTTTTACATACTGTACGGTAGAAGGCGGCTTCAGTTGATTAGTTGACTTATTCGTATTTTCTATATCTGTGATGGCTCGGAACAATTTATTGATCATACGTCACAAGGCTAGTGATCTATCTACTCTGTATATAGTGTGATTCTATTTGCACCGTCGTGGACTGTTGGATGTTTCTTTTTTAGATCTGACCTAGTAATGAACGGCGAGACACTATTTTGCTTGTATAGGTGTTTGGTAACATATTGCTGGAACCCGGAACGACGCACATTCATCGCCATAACAATTTTCGCAGCTTTATTCAAGGCTTGATGTTGCTTTTCAGGCAAGTAGTCGTCTGCCAGGTTTTCCTTTGACTTTCATGTCTTCTATAAGTTCATAAAAAATACTAGGCCTAATAACGCTCCACTGGAATGACAATGGCCGGTGACGAGAATTATCCATTTCGTTGTCAATATAGCTATCAAAAAGAAAAATTTAAACTCATATTGACGTATTGATGAAACATTAGTCCTTTTCGAACTGACGTTGGAAACGCTAATATAAAACCAAAGATAACAAAAGCAATAAGGAAATGTCTCTGGTTGCATTTTAGCCTAATTTATTGCCCTTATAGTGAAAGCGCATGTGAATTATTTTCGATTTGGAAACAAGTAGAACGCTCGAATTTTTGGAACTTATTTTCGATACAACTGCAAGTAGTACATTTTTTTTTATTTAGATTTGCCTTTATACACCGCATCCGCCTATAGTTCTTTTTCTCTCCCCCCCCCCATATTACCAAAACATTTCTGTCAGTATAACGCGAATGAATGAGGCAAACCATTAAAATAATATCTTTTTTGAATTGATTCTCGATCGTCGACTATGAAGGTGTGCGACAGGTGAAGCGTGGCCCAATATCATGTTGTCGTGCATCCGTGGTCGCCAGTGCGATCCCAGAGCCCTGAAATTCGAGAATGGCCAGGTCATCGAGGACAAGGAGTGCGGCTCTAATCTGGCCTATGCTTACTTCGTCTCTTTTATCTTCTTTTGTTCATTTCTGGTAGGACCTTTTTGTTTAGTTACAATTGATTTATTATTTTTATTACTTTTTTTAAAAATTTCCCTGCCGCGATCACAGCGACGCAAACGTTTCCTTCCGGAATGATTAACCAATGATTTCATCGTTTGTAGATGTTGAATTTATTCGTGGCCGTTATTATGGACAACTTTGATTACCTTACGCGCGACTCTTCCATTCTTGGCGCTCACCATTTGGATGAGTTTATCCGCATCTGGGCCGAATACGACCCGAACGCAACGTAAATACTCAAAACAAGTTTTAACTTTTTCCTCTATTTGGTGAAAATAATTTCACTCGAATTGTTCTTTGACAGCGGGAAAATCCTTTACACGGAAATGTTTGACATGTTAAAAAATATGGATCCACCACTCGGCTTTGGCAATAAGTGCCCCTATCGCCTTGCTTACAAAAAACTTATTCGTATGAACATGCCAGTGGATGTCGACGGGAAGGTTCAATTCACCTCAACGCTTTTTGCACTCATCCGCGAGAATCTCAGCATCAAAATGAGACCTGGTGGGCCCATTTTTTCCCCTCATCCTTTTATGTGTTTTAGAGACTCATTTTCTCTATTAGTCTATCTGTGATGAAACTTAATGTAAAATTTTTGAAAAAATAATAATTCTATCCTTGTTGCAGCTGATGAAATGGACGAAGCGAACCAAGAGCTCCGGGTTACCATCAAGAAAATCTGGCCACTGCAAGCTAAAAAAGTTCTTGACTTGATCATTCCACCGGATAATGGTATGTACAGCTTGTTTAGAAAGCAAAAAGTTAAAAAGCTAAAAAAAAAAAAAAAAAAAAAATACCGAACGAAATTATGAATTCTTGACTTTGACTGACCCATCGAAATTTTTTGTTTCTATATATTGTCCAATTTAAAGAACTTAATACGGGGAAGTTGACAGTTGGTAAGATCTATGGCGGCTTGCTCATTCTGGAAAACTGGAAGACGACTCGATTTGGACAAATTGAAGCTTCTGCGTCGACGGTATGTTGGTGTGGGCTTATTTGTATGACTACCTTTATTTTTCTTCTTCTTCTTTAATATTTCGACGAACATGGGACCGATTTTTTTAAATTCCTTATATGTAGATCAAGTGTGAGAAACTTGCGTATATATATATCCTTTGGGAAAATTAGGGCTTAACATTATACAGCTACATTTCAAGTACAAATTTTATGACATAGTTGGAAAACCTGCAGAACGATAGGTTTCATCTGAGAGGATTCTTTGATACTTACCGTCCTTTTGACCTTTCCCCAGTTTTATCCATAAAACCTATCACGTTAGAGAAACCAGTAGACAACTTCAAAGCTTTAGTCATCATTTCATAACCTATCTACACTCCTCCTGCAGTACGTTTGCTTTTGGAAACATTTGCTTTCATATGGATCCGTTATACCTCTCTCCATCGTCAATGGTACACCTTTTGTACGTCGCTGTTGTAAAGTACACATTCCGTACAGTTTAGCAAGAGCAATTAATCGTCAATTTAGGAGACTATACATTATAGCCTAGTATATTTTTGTTTGCCTCTATAATAGGATTGCCGTCCTTACATAGCTATCTCAGTCTCGGTAGTTGAGTTTCTTGCCTCAGCAGCACAGTGCCAACTTCTCAAGTGAGATGCTGCTTTCTATCTAGTTGATAAACAATGGTTTTTAGAAGCCGCCGCTTATATAGCTACATTTGACAAAAAAACAGTTAAACAAAACTCAAAGACGTCGTTGTTATATAGCCTACATTTAGACATATTCTAGTGTGAATTGGTTTTATCGTTGTTGCTCAAAACTTGGAAGCCTTTGCTAGACCAAGTGTACCTGTATGCTTCTAATGAGATCCCTTATGTGGAATAATACGGATTCATGGGAAATGTTGTATTTCCAAGTAGGCTAGATTTGAAATCAGTGACTGCGTGATGTGTATACGTTAACTATGTCTTTTGTGTTGATTGTGGACCAGTGATTGTTCATTCATTGTTTTTGTTTCTTTTTTTTTTCTTTTTTTCATTTCAGTGTGTGATCCAATGATTTTTATTTAGCCTTTATTTAACTCCGCGTCTCTAATTTGTCTTTTATTTTTTTCTTTATTTATTTCATTCACAAAACACACCGCCTTTTTCTTCCTCTCTTTTTCTCTCTGCATTACGGTGGTTTCGTCGCTCAAATGGATATCTCTTGGTTGGTTGTGCATTTTTCCAGGAGAAGCCGACCACCGCTCAGTGTTCTGCTCCTGAAGCGGTAGTAATCTCAAATCTCAATCGTTTCAAACAAAAAAACCAAAAACCAACAAAATCTCTTCTTCTCGATCTCTGCCATTTCACCCACGCTTGAATATCTCTAAGAACGATTTTTTTTAAAGAGCTTTCTTTTTCTCAGATCCGCTTCAGGCTAAAATAAGAATGTTTATTTTTTGACTATCCTTCAGCTTTGATTTGTACTAGTTATTTATGTGTTTTCAGCTAGTCGGTTGGCAGTAGATAGGATCTTTATTGGCATGCGCTCGTTGAATGTGATCTAAATGTTGCTGTGCATAAGATTTCTAGACCTAGTTATTGAGTTTCAGTCAACGACTGACGCTTTTAGGACAATTTCAACATGAAAAGCAAATCGAAAAACAGGTAAATGGTCCGTCAAGGGATGGGTTCTATGTTGTTCTATCATCCTTGAAATATTTCGTTCGTTTTCAACCATTATATATTGACTCTCCTTCGAAGGCACATGTTTCATAGCATGATTCAATGGATTGCATGATTTTATCCTTAGTTTAACTTCCATCTCCCTCCCATCCAAACACCGACAGCAAAATCAACAGAAAATAATCTGCAGAAATCAGTTAATTCAGAGGTTTTCTTCCTGAACAGTACCACAACTATTTTTGCATTTGGCGCGATAAATAGCCTACATATAGAACATACTTTTTTCTTCTTCTTCTGGATCGATCTGATTCCAATGTACATAATAATATGTCAAATCTTTTTAAAAGCTTAATAATATGAAGCAACTAACTAGTGCTTGTTATACGACACTTTAAGTTATGCTTATTCTTAAAAAAAAAACATGCAATTGCCGGTATATTTATGTATACCGTACACAAAAAAAGTGCCGAGAGATATCGCTCGCTAAAGAAATATTTTTCATCAATTGTAATAACTAACGATTCAAAATCGTGAATGAACCACAATTTGAATTTTACAAAAAACAAAAAAAAAAAAAAAATAAATGCTTATTAAACATTTTAAATGGAGAAGGATCTCTTTTATGAGCGCTCTCATCATCACTATCTTGCCAAAAACTAGATGAATAGGCAATTTTTTTAAAACGCTTTAGACATTTCAAGAGACATTGATTTTGCGTTTGACGGTGGACGTCAAACACAAAGCCAATCGAAAATTCAAAAGGAAAAAAAATGTCATGACAATACCATTAAGAATGATGCAAATTTTGCGACATGCTGTCTCACTTTTTTTCTCATAAGCATTATCTATTCTGATTTGCTTGAGTCTTGGTCTTGGTATACCGGTATATTCCTTTTTTTCTTCTACCTTAAAATTTGATTTTCTCTTGTTTGTTTTTTAAATTATCGCCATCAACCCTTGCGACTGGCTCGATTTGGGCCGCAATTCGATACGTAACAACAGAAACAGTCGCTCTTCGAACGCTTAATGGGAAGTATGGCCCGCACGGGCAGCAACAAAGGCTCGCTAAGTCACCCTCATTCCCATTCTCACCCTAATTCCAACTCCGGTTCCACCACCTTGGCAAACCACGGCAGCGGCGGAATTCACCAAGAGGAGAAAGAGGCTAGCACGGTAATCGATCTCATTCCGGGAGCCCCCGCCCCCGATCGCTTCGCCGCAGTTTTCTCCAACCAGCCTAATTCCTCAAGGTAAAACAAATATCACTTCACCTGTGCCTTTACCAACTTCAAACTCAACTGTTTTTCTTTTCTATTGATTTATTGCAGCTCTAACAAGGTGACCTATGGCAGTGATGCCGAATGGACTAAGGCGCATAGAATGACTTGTGACGGTGGTGATAGTGTGGTGTTAGTCAGACGTAGTATTAGACCTAGTAAGCTGTCGACTGGATGGATGTGCAATGACTATAACGTTAGCTACTTACTACAGCAACACGTATCTCTCGAGTAGAACACACAGACAACACACTACAAATTTAATCTTAAAACAACAACGTTTCCTCAACCTTCGGTACTAAATTGAAGGTCTGCATTTCCATTGAATCCACCCTACTTCTTTTTCGACTTGACACAAGTTATTCTCAAAAAACGGCCAAGGCTTGTCATTGGCATTGTTAGTGAAGCAACTCGTACGATTGGAGTCCACTGGTTACCCAACTGTGAACCATTGTGACCATTATTGTAGAATCGTGGACTTGTTATCCCATTCTGTAGCTTAATTTTGTGCTGTTTATCCAGACTGATATACTTCATTCTATTTTGCAACACATTCGACTACGTACAAAAAAAAAAAAAAAAAAAAAAAAATACGCCAAATATTGGTCATCTGCTTTATGAGCTCTTGCCGAGTTCTATAAATCAAAAAAATGACTGGATTTTTGTTCTTTCTTAAAAAATTCAGCCAACTATGAGACTCTTTTGCAATGGGAAAAAGAACTAAGCGAGAAACATTTTTCAGAGACCCTCCAGTCTATATATTTTAGGTTACCTGTTTGTTTGTTGCGTAAAAGGTTACGGTAAGTCACGATTTGATGTTTGCCATTTGATCTTATTAACTTTTTTTTTCAACATTTATTTTCCTTACCATTATTTATATATCCAATAAGAAAATGAGTCTTTACACTTCAAATGATGTTCACCAGGTAGGTGTGTAGCTTGTACAGTATACGGGGCTCTTCTATTTACCTTATTTTTCTTCTCTATTTTCTTACTACATTATTACGCTTTTTTACATCAATCCTACGTCCCTCGTAGTTGGTTTGGGCGCATCTCGGTGTATTATTCGCATACTCATTTTGTACATATTATAGTGGTAGAAAACTTCGAAAAAAATCATTTCCGAGTTTTTGAGCTGAGTTCATTTGTTTTCGCACTTTTGGCAGCTTTATGAGTTGTCGATCCAATGTGGTGAGATCCTCCTGGCAGACGACTTTTAATGGAATGCCCTTTCCCCCTTATTGAAATGTACAGGCCCTGGAGATACTGACGGATCAACTCGATCACCAGCACGATTCACGGCCGCCGTCGGTTGAATCCGCAAGCAAAGTCATGCACCGACTCAAGCCTGAGGGTGAGGCTGGCATGCACCGACCAAACAGCAGGGCCTGGTCACCTTCACCTTGCGCTTTGCGACGATCTCACTCTCCACAACCTCACTACAGGTAATCACAATGAATTAGACATGACGTCGCTTATAGAACACCATAAGGTACGTAAATTATAGCGAATTATAGCGAAATATAGATCTTCAGACGGTGGCTGTAATTAACTAAATCTTACTCGATCTTACTAAATCAAATCACTTTGACTCAACATCTTAGTTTCTTTAAGAGGTTAACATGTAATTGTGTCTCATCTTGGCGACATAGGAGAGACATGTCTCCTTTGCCTCCACGGCGGGCGCACGATATTGGTTTCAGCGATGCTGTTTCGGACGTGGTCGACATTGTCAAACACGAAACGAGTCGCAAGGGACGAGCGAGAGGTAATTCCACCCCGACACAACGAAAAATTCATCTCCAAAATGGCCACAGTTGTGTCAAATGCTTGCTTTGTATCGTAGCCAAACTGCGCGGCGACGAGTACAGCCTTTCCCGCTGCCGAACGCCCACACGCCAGGAGAGACACGTTCGCTCTCGGATGATTCATCCTTCGATGGTAATGATTTCATTCTTCCTTTGTAATCGATTTTGAATCAACGCTAATCACTTTATTTGAATGCCTCATTTTCTTTTTGCCTTTTTAGGTTTCGGAATATGACAGACGTCATTATCGATCTGCGTCAAATAGTCCCGACCATTTCGGGGACGAAAGAGTTTCACCCGTCCCTAGCCCAATGCCGGCTCGTTTGCCGTCGATACCTGTCAAACGAGGTTATCGCTCAGCCACCAATAGTCTGGAAGAGAATCTTTCAAGGAGTCCAACGCCTGAGAATCTTCCCTCTTGTAGCAACAATCATGGTTTGGTATGAACTCGATGACAAACTGGATTTCGCAGAGAACACTGCATACGGTTATCTTGTCTTGATGCCAACGAGGGAATTGTTTTGTTACTGTCAGCTTACTGTGTCTCTGACGCGATTTTTTCTCGATAGGTGAAAGAAGGAAGTTTGAGTCAGCATAGTTATCCGACCTTACCCCAACGTCGTAGTGGTGGCAGACGGTTGCCACCGACTCCGAGAAATCCTTCGACGTTGAACTTTGGAGTTGTTGGAGCCGTTGTCATGGCTACTCAACGTGCACCGCATTCGCCGACGTCTGCTCATCTAGGTATTCCAAATGTTTTATTTAAAAAAAATAATAATTATGTGGACTAACCGCCGTCATACGACGAAGTTTCACAATGACGAGACTTGAAACTGTTACAGGAAAAAAAATTTATTTGTCTGACAAATAACCGCTATGCGCTAAATTAAAAAAAAAAAAAAAAAAAGGGTTGACGATTTGATTTGATTGAAACAGGTGGAGTGATGGGACCTGGTGGGACCATCAACTTTCCCAAACTAAGTCCTTCACCAACTCATCCTTCTCGAACTCATCATTTGCCAGCCATTCCAAGTGGACAGGTGGGCCGATTGCGAGATCGCTTACCCACATTGCCGGGAGCGTCTCATCCAAGATCAAATAATTGTGGATTGCCCGTTGGCAATGACGACGAAGAAGACTACATGCCAGCACTTCGTATCGAACCGCTAAGTTTCGAACAGGCTCTAGCCATGGGTAGAGGTGTGGGTGGGGTTGGTCGGCAACTGCCAAACGGCTACAAACCCGGCCAGCAAGGTGTCAGTGTTGATTCGCAATTGACGTCGGGTGATCGCAGACTGGTTGATCGGCCTCCGTTGAATCAGCGAACATTATCCAATCGCCCTCTCCAACATCGAGCAGACGAGGGGCGCAGTGATTCAGACGAGGACGATTGGTGTTAAAGCACATCGCCACAGCTTGACATTTTTGAACAAGACAAATACAAAATTCAGATATACCAACCATCGAGTTGATTGGCAATCTTGAGTCATCCATGCTGTTTGTTTTCTTCGCGCTTCAACCCCTCCCCCCTCACATCTCAATCCATTTCTTCAATCCTATTCGATTGGTCCACAACGGCCCCACTGTCCGACTAGGTCAAAGCTAAAAAAAAAAAATAAAAAAAAAAATAAATAAAAATAGCCTGACCCGTCAAGAGCCTGTGCCTAACCAAACCCCCCCATCGCCTGATAAACTTGAGGCCAATATGTCTGTATCGTTGGTGTCGTCAGAGCTGGTGCGTTTGTATCGGTCAGTCGTTTAATGAAGTGTTCATGTGCTTTAATGAAGACTTATGCCAAATTTGTTGACACTTTGTCTTGTGACCTCCCTTTTGTTTATTCATCCCCAGCATTTCCTCTATAATTATCTTTCTCTCTTTCTTCTTACTCTTAATCTCCTCTCTCTCTATTTGATATTTACCTCTGGTAAATGGAAATGTAAGAATTAACCCCAAATTCTACGACGGACCAACATCTTGCATGTAACTCCGACTATTATGTAAACACATAGTAATTTTCTCTTTTGAGCTCTCTTTTTTACAATTACATACCCTGCCACTCATCTCGCCACTGGATTAGTTTGTTTCAAAGGATTCCTTCTCCATCTTTTTCGTCGATGTTTCCTCTCCGATTCCTCAATAGTATGCATATTTAAAAACACATCATGAGTTTATGCAAATTACCACGATCAGCTCTTTCAGTGGTTGGATATGTACCATACATTGAATTTTTAGAGTTTTGTCGTTTGAGAGATTTACTGGTTCATTTCTTGGGTTTGGTGAAGACAAATTCAAATAATTGACCATTCTACGATATTTTTAAAAAATGGAAATTAGTCGAGCAAGACAAAAATCTACATATTTAAGCGACATATCAAGGCACCGAGCGCTTGAGAGTGAGCTACTTCATTTTTGTATGCAAGTATATAATAACCTATTGCCTTGAAATAATTTACCGTTAACTATGTAGCACAAGTTTCAGAACCCAAGAGGTCCTATGAAGAACCTAAGAATAGAAGCTTGATGAGGATAGGGGAAAAAAATGCTTATGTTTTGGTAACTATATGAACTTGAAAAAAGTGATGCAAAATAACGCATATTCTGTAAGGGAATCGACAATTATCACCGATTTATTTCACCTTCAAAGCGGGAACAACTGCATTACAATTCAAGTCAAGTGTTCAAGTTTGTATCGCGGGCACTTTCTTCCACTCCCATCCCGGCATTTGTGAGAATATCGAATTGTGGACGGTTGCTTATCGCACGATAGGTATCCACCCACGATATCTCATCTGGTATAGCACCTTGCGTTCGAAGCCACGATTCACTTAAAGATCGCCGTAATATATCTTCAGTAATTTCTCTCCAAACGTGAGATAGCAAAAGGCGTGAAAACGAAATTAGAAAATTTTCGTACAACTCAGCACCCAGTTTAAATCCATGCTTTTCAATGGAATTGGCAATCCAAGTTGTCAAATCTGGATCAAGATCATTGAATAGAAATGAAGCTTTGGGGAACTGAGCTGAAAACGAAGGAGTATCAACGTCATCTTTTAACGATTCTACTTCGATAGTTTCATCCTCGTCATCGGAGGCCAAAACGGAACTTCGAAGTTCAGTTTTGGTAAGAGTGGTCGTCTCCTGAGTTAACACTGCTGAGTGGGCCAAAGGTTGTTGTCCAGCTGAAGTCTTAAACCAGCAACACATTGGAGAATACCCCTGCATTCTGCACCAGCTCATTATCATCTTGGTAGTCCAAATGCTTTCACCACTCGTAAAGGAACATTTTTCAAGAGCTAGACGTATAAGTTTGGCACGCGTCCATTCAGCACTTCTTCGCTTTCCTACATCTTTACAAGAAAATTAATTAATAAAACATCGAAAACCAAAAATGATTGCACAGAATAAAAGAACATACTCCAGGAATCAAAGTTTTCTAACGAAGGTGACGTATACGGACGCACAGAACGATAAACGGGATCTTCGGCTTTCGAATTCACCAGGCAAAGATCTCGAGCCAAAACACGAACACAATCTTTCACGTTGCTCCACCTCATTGTGTAAATTTTTTCGAAAACTGCATCATACTGTTTGCGCTCGTTGGCAAATCTGGCTTCACCACTGATTTTCTCGAGCTTATTCGGTTCAGGTTTAAAAGACGTATGCGGCCTTGGAATTGATGCAATAACTTTCCCAAGAACTGGTTGAATAGCATTGGCAGGCGATTCCGTAGTAGCTTTGAGTGCTGGAGAACGCAATAAAGACTCTCCAACTTTGGCGACACGGTATGGTTGCAAGATCACAGCATTTCGAAGAAGAGCCAGTGGGAGCTTGAAAGTTGTCCCATTTTTGTTAAAACAACGAACCAAAACTGAGTTAGTTGCTGGATTAGTTGCTGAATCAGCTATTGAAGAAAACGGCAATGAAGGGGTTGGCGTGATACACGAAGTCGATGTCAAACTCTGAAAGGCATCTCTGAATTCCTCGACATTGGTGCTGACTTTCTGTAGAGATGAACTATTTGCTTTCGGTGTTTCATTCTCCCTTCCAAAGTAGTCGTGATCTTGAATAACAATTTTAGATTCACATACTTGATTTTTTCCTTCGTTAGAACACCAGTTCGACTTATTAGTTTGTTCGCCGATTTCCGTATCATTACTGAATTCCAATAAGGGGCATTCACCCTTTGGTTTTCCATCCTCATGTGCAGTCTCGTTCGAATAGCTCCGGCCAGACACCTGAACATGTTGAGCGACAGCCGCATCGGACGATGTAATTTCTTCGGTACACTGAGGATTATGGAATACGTTTGAATTATGAGTCATCATAGCAAGCGCTTCATTTTCTCCACCGACTCCAATTTTGACAGCAGCCTCATCACCTGGTTCTGATCTTTCTTCCGGATCCCTTTTCATACTTACATGTGAAATATTTTCACCGAATAGCGAACTAATCAATTTTGAGTCGTAAACCATAACGTCAACAATCGTTTCTGCTCCTAATGTTTGAATTCCAGTGTAACTTCGATCAAGTTTCAGATTGTGAATTATGTTCACTGGCTTGCAAAGAGGGTTCTGAAAATGCACTTGAATTCGCAGAGGGAATTCTCCCCATCCACGTCGCGTCACGTGAAATGGATGAGATCTATAAATATATCGAAACGGAAAAAAATTTAATCACAGAAATGAAAACTAAGAAAAATTATTACTTACTCAACATGAATTGTATCGTGAGGGGCATAGCTAGGATGAAGAAAAAAGATTACACGACTGACGAAAGATGACACATTCGGTTCTTCTTTTGGTCCCCGTACGTAAACCTTTGAAAATAATTATTGCAAAATATACATGTTCATGAAGCATAAACTCAATGCCAAAATTGTGTTACCATCCACTTATGACTAGCTGTATCATCTCTTTCTGAAACAGGTATCCATCTAGAAACATTTCCAATAATAAGTTTTTTCTTCAAACAGTGAAGTTCACCACGAACAGGAGCTGCAACAATTCTGTCAGGAAGTTTAGGAGGAATGTATCTGGGAATTTTTAAGCTTTCAGGATTTGCTGAATTTCTTGACACTTCTTCAGTATGTTCAACTGAAGCATTTGTGAAATCTGTCATCTTAACAGGTCTTTTGCCAAGCACATTCTTTACTGCAGGATGCATGGTAGTTTGAGATGCAGAAGGCATGGTACTTTGCTGAAACACGTAACAAACCATTTTGTAATAAAATAAGTGTAATATATTTGAGACTCAAACATGGATATCTTGATATTACTCACTAGAATTTTGGGAGAGAAAAATGACTTGTTGGCTACATATCTTAGTATTTGCAACTTCTGTTGTACTCTTGAAATACATTTGTCAATTTCCAAAATTTCATTGTGCTGCCTACTCACTTCTAGCTCAAAATGATTGTTCAAAATGTGTTTTACACGCTCCCCCAGATGTGTTCTTGCTGAAAATAGAAAAATGTTAAGTTAAGCATGCATAAAAAATAGAATATATATAAAAAACGAATTTAAAAAAATTTGCTACCATTTTCCTCTAAATGCTTCAATCGTTTCCTATCAGGAGGTGCAGCTTCATTGTAATCTGGGTCTTGATCTGTTCTATCTCGTATAGGTAAATTGTGAAGAATAAAATTATGTTGGAAATTGTTCTCCATTTTATACAAAAGAAACTAATTTTTGTTCATATGGTCACTAACATGAGCATAATATTTGTTACTGTTTATCTTTTATAATTATAATTGGATAATAAATCAATAAACTTGAAATGGCCAAATGGGTGAATGTCATAGCCTACTTCAGTTACGGCCACGGAGCACAGATTCACACTCTAGATCATGGCCTACTGAACTAACGGCCACAAGGCATAGATCTCCCCTGTAGTTCAAAGAAAGTCGATTCTCCCAACCACCCTAAGTAGCCGGAGGGCTTTTCTGCACCCGTAGCCATCTTTGCAAGTTGCATGGAACTGTGGAAATCGAAAATATTTCCTTAAAAAAGAAGGAAGGAGTTAAGCGATAAGTAGCCTGGTGGGTATAGCGGTGGATTCCCATAAGGGTAGTATAAGGTTCAAATGTGTGCAAGTCATGTTTCATTTTTAATCATTTTTCCTTGTTTATCTATATTTTTAAAACGAAATAGATGGAATGCCTAGATTCTGTAAAACATGCGAGTTTTTTCTCTTTTTTTAAACAAAATCTGAATTTTTTTTTTCTAAGTCCTTGCCAAAGAAAGTCCTTGTTTAAAAAATTACTGGACATAACAGACGTCCGCACTTTCCCTCCTCCCCCTCTCGCCTCTTCGACCCACCCGGGGGATCTCACTTTGAAACACCCCCTCAAAAAGCTGTGACGAGGCCAGGGTCTATGAGGAGGTGGTACCGTCACCCGTGGCGGAATTGGCCGTAAGGCTATAGCTCTGGCAGGATTGCGCAGTTTGGCAACTCGGCATCCGTTACTTTTCTATTCAAATCGAAATAAAAAAATTCGATAAGAAGTTAGAACGCGTTAGAACGTGAGCCATACAGCCTTCACTTCAAAGCAACGCAATGGCAGAACTGGGAAGTACTTTGTTTCATAAACTTTCCCAATTGAAGTATCCTGCTATTTACAAATTCAATCCTTCTTCATTCGATTGGCTTTTTGATAATGACGAGGCTTTTCCCTTTTTACACTGGCTTTGTTCCACAGTTCAGACTACTAATCTCCTCACGGATTTTGAACTGAAAAAGTAAATTAAACTCATCACAAATGAATGTATTTTTTTAAAATAAATTTTATGATTTACTTACATTTCTTAGGTTTGAAAATTTGAAAAAAGAAGGAATTACTATTTTGGAAGGCAAAAGGTTAGCTGAGGCTTACGATAATCATTCTGTAACCATCACATCTGCAGAACTTGAGACTGAAATTGAGGATCTTGAGTCGGTTAAAGAAGCTTTAATTCTTCAAAAGCAAGTTTATGTAAACCAGCTGAACATCTACAAGTATGAAAGACTTATGCTTTGTAAACTTATCAGAATCTGCAATTATAACTTGATTTGATTTCAGTTCTAAAGGAAATATAATCAGCAGAAAAATTGCTGATCTTGACAGCTTGAATGCAGGCTTAGAAATAAAAAATGAAGTTCTTTTGTCAAAATTGAAGTGTACTGATGCAATGGCTAATGAAGTTTTGCAATCTGTTAATGGATTGTCATCACATGTTTTGGAGTTCTTGAATGAAGAAAAACTCTTGTGCCAAAATTCATTTAAAGAGTATTTGGCCTTTGAAGAAGAATGCACAGCCTGTTTGACTAATTACGCTAACAAACAATTTGAACAAGTCTGCATACCTAAAACATTAAAAAACTATGATTTATTAACGGTTAACTTTATTTACAGAAAATGGGGCATATGGGACAAAATTCTGGATTGGAAATGTGTGCTTTCTTACAAATTGGACAGAGCAATTTTAGAGTTCTCTTAGGGCTTGATGAGAAGGCAAGATACACACAAAACTGGGAATTAAATTGCTTGCAGCTACAGTAAGATAATGCAATTTTCAAAACTCCATACAACAGTTCTTATATATACTCTCAACTTTAGGTTGCCATTGGCTGAGGAAGACAGGACTGTAAATGAAACAGAGGTTTCATCACTAACCACAGCTATAGGTATTAGTTACCAAATTCTTACTACACTAGTTGATGGAAAATTTACTTTAAACCATGTTGATAGGTATTTTTTTTAACTGTAAAAAAAACTGAACATTTTAACAATGGGCTTATTTATCACAACTATATCAATCTTAAACTTTTTAGAGAATACCAGAATTCTTTGGACTTCAAAAGTCTGGTTTACTCAAAAGAATTAGCATCATTGAAGAACTGTGTTAAAAATGCAATTTCTAAAGCCACACAGTTACGCTGTTCTTCTATAATCGTCGGAGACTGTAGCTTAAAACTATTGAGGCAAGATTTTTTTATTGCCAAGCAGAAAGAGTTTCTTTCACTGCTGGTTCAACAATGGGCTAGAGAGCAGTTAGTACTACTTGCTGTAAGGTTTGAAGGCCGACAATTAGAAACATTGCTATCTACCTTAAAACACATTTCTCAGTATCTTCTTGAATCTGATCATCAACTTGTTGAAAGACTTGTAAGTAATATTTCACATGTGTGTTCTTTTTTGGGATCCCTTTTTTGTCCTTATATTTTAGGCTTTAAATGTTTCATTCATATTTAGGTTTCATTGAAACAGTTTGTTGATCTAGAAAAAAGCCTTCACAATAGAAACACAATTCCTAGACATGATGAAGCATCATGCTCAATGAAAACTATATTGGGTCTCCAATACAAACAGGAATGCAGGCAAGACCCTTGGGACTACTCAGAACTAATTAACTTGGCTGTTATTTTGAAAAATCATTTAGAAGAAGCCAAGTCAAATTTAGGGCAACTGAGTAGAATTGTCATAAATCAACAAAAATGCCTGTAAGGATTTTGTCATCTTTGTCTTACGTTTGGTTATTTACATTTATTTGTGTATTCATAGAGAGCAGCTGGTTTTTAAGTTGGAAGAATTGCTCTTCGGGTTTCCGCTAACGTCTAAGACGCAGAAACCTTCTAATCTACAATTTCTTGATGAAAGAATTGATACTTTGAATGTTGTAAGACGAGACGTTCAAAGTCAGTTGAAACCCTTGAACAGAAAATTCAAAACTAAACAGGTCGTTTTCAAAACTGATCATCTGAACGTACTAGAACGTAGATTATGGACGCTTTTTTACACTGATGTCACATCAATGGTTCATAGAACAAACGCTTTGAATATTAAAATAATTCCCATGTAAAAATTGTATTTCTTTTTCATACTACACAATATCAATGTACCATTTGTTCATCCATTGCTTTGGCCATCCAGTCAGGTGCTACACTAGCAATCTTCTCTATAATATTATTCACTTGATAACACAGTGACTGAATTGAACGATCCCAGGCCGGTAAGACATCACGACCTAAAATTAATCAACATTACATATTTACATTACTGTACTGTAGACAATAAATATCAACTTACTTTCGAAGTGCACGATCGAATCTATCTGATCAATTGAACCGTTCATTCGACCTTCAGTTATCATTTGTGATGCAATTTTCTCAGCTCGAAGAGGATCCACTTCTAACAAAGCTCCCAGTTCCATGAAAGTAATGTTGTTGTACAGTTTACTCGCAGCCAAAAGGTTATGTTCTGTAACAGCACGCTCGAGAATTGAAGAACCTTAAAATAATAATAAAGTGACAGTTTTCAATGAATCAGATGATATAATTACCATCCGCTGTCTTAGCCTTCTGATGAGGTTGCAGGAGTGAATCGAGCTGAACAAGTTCTTTTCGCCTTATAATACGATCGAGATACATTTTCTCCAGAATGCAGTACGCTTGCAACTGTTGACAACGCTCATCCTTAAACAAAGTTGCAAGCATTCTGCTTCTCTGTTGTCCCGCCGATGCTAATATTGTACATATTAATGCATTTCTTAAAGCCGTCATTCGTTCATCGTCATGGATTATGCTTCGGTAAGAGAGCTCATTGTAGCGCTGGGCTGCTTCAATGAATTTACGACGATAATCCAATACTCGAGCATAGCAAACTTTATAATAAACCTGTAGCTGTTCATTTTTTGACTCGGCCTATTTAAATAAATAACAATCTTTAAGCATATTATTTGTTACAGTTAATACAGCTGAATTAATAGTGTTCTCTAAAACCCACAGAAAAGTTATAATACAGTTAACATAAAGAAACTGATTTTTAAATTGCTTATACCTGTAGCAGAGAAGCCCGATTGATAAATGATTCAGCTTGCACTGGGTCATCATCTTCTAAGTAGAGGCGTGCTATTTTCAAGTAAGTCTCCAGTTTGTAGTCCAAGGAGTACTGTCTACAATGTTTGACTTGACAGTGAAATTATCATTTACACAAGTAAATACTAATTGAAAAATTTACTTTTGCCCAGTTTCCAAGGGTATTCCAACTAAGACATTAGCAGCTTCCTTCCAACATTGCTCTCTTTCAAAGATATCTGCCAAATGCTGACGAATGGATGCTACTTGCTCTTCAAAAGATATCACTCGTGGCTGGATTTTCCCTAGAGCAAAACTGCACACAGATTTTCCCATGTCATCTGTCAACTTTGGAACATGACAACTTATTTCAGACAAAATCTGGCGACTAATAACAAGTGAAACATTCTCATGAACAATTGTTTCAATTAAAGCCTTTAAGCCCTCAACGAGTCCTTCACTATCATCTTGGTTCAATATACTTTCTAAGATTAAGCGAAACTTTTCCGCCTGATCCTTATGGAATCCACCTAGGAGAAAATTCGTGAAAATTACACACCTATATATTTACACACACATGCACACATACATATATATAATTGTTAATCATATGAAATTTTTTTTACCGGAATTCACAAGTGCAGCCAATTGCTGTTTATAGTTGTACATTTTTAGTTTTAACTGAAAAATACTATTAGAACCACAGACTACGAAGTACAATAGTCAGGGAGCCCGTGTCAAAGTAGACACAAACCTTTTAAGAGAAGGTTTGACTATCAACTTTGGTTTAGGAGGGTGGGAGAACCGCGAGATGGCGCGTCTGACGATTCAGACCGGCCGGGTTCGAGAGTTATTCACTCCCGAAGTCGGCGTGATTTGGGGAAAATCACAAACTGTTTAAGAGAAAAAATTTTTCAATCGTAATTTAAAAAAAAATACACTGATTCTAACGTCAGGTCGCCAGACGTTAGAATCTGCCGTTTTGAACAAATCAGACGCAGTCAAAGTTTCACTTTTTTGTGAAATTTCACATTTCATTTAAGAAATGTATTTTTTTTTGCATAAAATAGCTGCAAGTGAATTAGATTAAAACGTAATACGTACCTCTTTGTCTTCTGTTCCTCGAAATATCGAGACAAAATTTGTATTGGCAATTTATTTCACATCAAGCATGCGTATATCCATTTATTAACATCATGCGAAACAAATCATAAAAAGTAACCAAAACGCGCATTAGTCGCAGCGTGACAGAATATTTAGCACAGGTAATAAGGGTGCATTTAAAAAAAATATTTATTATGGGCTAGGAAAGAGCCTTTATTATTCTAGAAGCAGTAAATGGTTTAAATTTTTTTGTATTTCGGACAAGCCAACTAATGAAATGAGACATGAAAAACTACATGTAAAATTTGCCTGTATCATTTTTCGAATCATAATGGTTCGGACACGATAATTTCGATCGAGGGGACAAATTTCCAAACATGTTGTTCATTAGTTGAATCATACGGAAGATTAGATTTCGATTCTCTATTTTGAGTCGAAATTTTGAGTGAGCAGACAACATCCAGCTTGTAAGTCCCCGGTGTAAAAAAAATTATGCCACAACAATGTTTGTAGTTACTGTTTGGCTCCATCTTTTTAAAGAAAGCAAAACAGAAACAGATAAGACATTTTGATACTAAAGGAGCATATAAGGAAAATAAATACCTTTTCTAGCACAGCATGATCTGATCCAATTGTAAGCAGGCGTGTGTCTAATCGCCGATGAAACGTGCCATTTTGCAGATCTTGATATACCGATATTTGAAGATTCAGCGGACCCAAAAATTTACTTAATGCATTGAATAAACCGACTGTTACATTTAATACATCTCCCACTACACATATAAATTCGGTTCTTTCAGCTGACCATATTTCATTGTTTAGTTCCACCTCCAGCTGAATTGGAGGAATATGTAGAAGATCCAGCATAGATGGAGCTATGCGCAGGCCACTCAACGAAGCTTTGCCTTTTATTACTTTAGTCGAGTTTTGTTCAATGTTTTCATTGATAGAAGTACAAGTTTGATTGACGCCAGATAAGCTCCACTTTAGCTCAACTAAGGAGGAAATATGTTCGCTGCAAATCCTGGCAATCTTTTCAAGTTGCTGTTCTGGACTCAGGTCCTTTTCAGTGTAAACATGGGTTAGCTTGACCAATGGACATCGTTCAACAGGTACTGGAATACGACACGTATCAAGCGCTTCTATGGCAATGTGTTTGCAACTGCTATACTGTAGCTCCATTTCTGCAAGTATAAGAATTTGTAACGTTAAATTTTAATCTATGCTACTTAATGTTAAGCTGATGAGAGAAATAATGTTTTAAAAAAATCATTACTACTCTCATTCTCATATGCATTCCAAGAATTTATTACACAGATGCTATAAAAAATAAACTCGTGCATCCGAGACGATGCAACGCCATCCAGAAAAACTATTTTAAATATGGTGTATCGAAACGGCGGTGAAATTTCAACCAGCGTGTGTATCGTTGAAATAAAAGCGAAGATCAAATAAATTTACTTATCGTCCAACTACGGCGGACAGAATGATAATAGCATGTGTTTTACTTTCATCGCGGGCAGTCAATCTATTATTCTTGAAATGTTTAAACTATATTAATACCTAGCAAAGAAAAGAATATTGCGTTACCGTGTTGGGTTGCGTTCAGAATGTCGAGTACTAGGTAACAGTGCGAAGGAGTTTCTGCAGGCAGCACATCCCACTTTGTAATAATGACTGATGGCAAAATTTCAACCGTTAAACCGACGCCATTTGATCGGCAAAATCCTGCAATATATCCAGGTCCTCCAGAATACTGAAGCTTAAGTAGAACTGCAACGGTGCGAGGAACAACATGGTTGTTGCCCTGACATTCAATAATACGAAGGTTGCTACTTCCTCCGGATCTGACACTAGATGTTCCTGAACGAACTGATACTAGTGATTCAGCTCGCTTAGCTTTATTCCTTGGGGAACAAGTAACTGTGGTATGATTACTTAATCGCGAAAATATTGATGGTGGACCTAGATCACATAAAATACGATAGTCAACCCTATTTTTGCTATCTATAATGAATACGAATGATACCTGATAAGCTTGGGAGACTGTTAGAGTCATCCCCCGAATGAAGATTTGAGAGATAATCAGTGATAGCTGGTAAAATAAAATCACTCGCGCCTTGGACGTAAACAGTGACACTTACGGCTGTACCAGATTGCCATGGAAGCTGAGCCTTTAAATTATCTACACTGAAGACCGTAAATGAAGAATAAAATAATTGGGCAGGTATTCAAACAACTTAAAAAAAAAGAAAAAGAAAGTTATATTTTACAAAGCTTACCTTACACTGAAGACTTGACTGGAAGATAACTTGTTACCATGAACTAATTCCAAATCAAAAGATTCGACCGATACGCTGCTCGTATTAACCAAAGTTAGATTACACTCCGTACTCTGGCCAGCATACAACTGTACTGAACTAGTCGTTGCTACAGATTGAGATTCAGATATGGTCATTAAAGTACTACAAAAATTTATGGAAACAATTAGTATTTAGTTTAGAAATAATAAATAATTGCGCAGCGGTATGTAAAAAAGTTACTGATTTGGCGATGCGATTTCAACAGATAATCGTGGTAAAGCAGGGACCACATGAATAGAAAAAAAAGCACTGCCCATTAATGGCATAGCACTTTTCAATTTGCAGTGGTTTCTCAAACCAAGCACAGTCATTGAATAGCCTACAATTTTGAGAAGTCCGGGTCTGCGTGGAATGCCTGAAAAAAAAAGGTTTATTTAGCACGAAGAAAAGACGACAATAGCAGGATGAAGAAAAACCAACATTACCACTCAAAGTTATAACTGTGGGAGTTGTTTTTTGATCAACAGCTGGAGGGAGAATGATACAGCTGGATTCTGACTCGAACTCTACATCCTCCGTCAACAATTGCATATTCGTAATGCGTAATTCATAAGAAGAAGGATTAATAACTTGTATTAATACTTCGCAATGATCACCTTCTACCCATTGAAAATCTAAAACTCGAAAAAAATTATTGGCAAATTATTTTTTATTTAAAAAATAATAAAATCACAGACCCATTTCAACTAGAGTTTTTCTTGTTGGTTGCTTTCTGAAAGACCCAAACTGAATAGGAGTAAACAAAAAGGGGCCATTGTTGATTTCGTCTTCGAGCATTAGCCTCTGAGCAGCCAATACAGCTCCAGGTGGTTGCAGTTTGAAATGAACAATTTTGGGTAAAAGAGTTAAGGACACCGGTGGAATAATGGTGCCATTTTCTAGAGCAAGTGGCCCAGGATGCAATGGCATTTCTGAGCGTTGTGCTAGCTGATCAAGCTGCTTAGCCATTTCGGCTTGCTCTTGGCTTGACAATATTGGAATAGCACCAACTTGTTGCTGCTGGATCAAAAGCAAGTGAACAAGCAAAGAAGCATGACGAATGGCCAATGGAACATTTCCTAATCGCCTTGCAGTCCCGGTAAGTTCTTGTAAAATTTGAACTTGAAGCGCGTGCCACCCACATGCGTGTTCTGTTAGCATTTAAAAAGGATAATATTCACATGAAGAAAATGTATTAAAATTTGTTAACCATGAGATAGCAATGCAGGATCCAGTGAGAGTTTATATCCGTCAATAGACTCAAGAAGAAGCTGATAACAAAGTGTCCAGTTGGGTTGAATTGTTGTCATTGGGGCAACACAACGCATTGCGGACACGCGGCGGAAAAATGAGCTTTTCCGTTTAAATCCTAATTGACTGTAGAGTTCTGAAAGGGCAGTAAATCTCTGAATCTAGAATGTGAACTGATATTTTTAAAGCAATTCAATCGATAAATTATGGTACATGAAAGTTCTGAAACCTTTTCTTCATCAGATAGGTGTAAGTTGATAAAAACAACATTTTGTAAAAATTCAGCAGCCGAAAGGTATTTCCTCTGCCAAAACAGAAAAGTCAGCTTTTTGAAAAGAACTAGAAAAAAAAAAATCGAACCTGTTCAATAAGTACATGGACAGCTTTTATGGACGCTTCTGTTTCTATAACTCCTGCATTGCGATACTTGGAGTAATGAACAACGGCTTCATGGTACTTTTCAATCACTTCATCCGGTCCAAGGGAATGTTTGAATTTCAACCGATTCTTCAAAAAATGGTGATTAGAATCAATATCAGGAGGAAGAGAACGCACTCCTACTCCGGAAGAATTTGACCTGAAGGAAATCGTATTGATGAATTTTAGCAAACTCAAAGGAAATTAATATGTGTACAAGGTATATCACGCCGAAACGTAAACAAAGGAAAGGTTTTTTGTTTTGTTTTTTATTTTAATATTTTTTTGTGGTTTTTTGCCACCATTTCTTACGTAATACAATTGCTTAGCTTGGGAATTTCCCTTATTATTTAAAATACACTCATATGCGATGTTGTTTATACCTGATTCGACTATTAAATCCTTCCCCCGTTAACGACCCGTTTCTCTGGATGGCGACGGGCCTCCGTAGATGAGGATATAAGAGTATGATCGATGCAGCGCAAAGTCCTTCAAAAGATCCAGCCAGCCAAAGCCTATTGAACATTAAACGAATCATCTACTAACTTGGTAGAAAATTAAATTTCTTTCAGTACCAATCATTCGCAGGTCTAAGGACATCCGCTGCCGCCTGATACTGTTCAAGTGCTTCGGATAACAAACCTGCCTGAAGAGATAAATCTCCTACTTGCTTTCTCCATCGACCAACACAACGTTTTCGATGAGTTCGAGATTCTAAATCCATTCCTGAGAGAGGGATAACACAATATGTCACCTGGGTTATCCTAAAAATGTTTTTAATACCAATTAAATCCTTTCGTTCGAATGGTGCGCACAAAAACGGCTGCTTTTCCTTGTCGATGTTGCTGATCGATACAAGCCTTTTCGATTCCAATACCCAAAAAAGGGAAGAAACAAAATCCTGACACAACAAACTAAATTAGAATGAACTGAAATCAAAAGCTTTAGCACTTCAAGTTATAGTACCTGTAAATCTGCTTCTAGAGTGACACATTTGTCAAGACTAGGATAATAGAGAGTACGAGATGGATGAGATACAACTTTACTGATGTTATCATAGTTTGTAGATGTTGATGTTTCATTAAAACTATCTTGGTGACTGATGTCACAAGTAATTGCCCTTTCTTTATCAGTTAAAGAAGGTATTTCTATCTGTGTGTTGTGATTTTTCATTGGCAAGGTTGAATGCTCAGGATCTTTGGAGAGCTCTAGCTGCTGTTTCTCGTTTGGAGAAGCTTCTGAAACTGACGACACATAAGGTGTACCTTTCAACAGACAGAACAAAATTAAATAGGAAACACTTAACCTTTATAACTTATCTCAAGATAACATAATTTGAAAACCAAATTCTATCACTTACCATCATGTTGTAGCCCCAGAAAAAGGCAGCATGAATCATACAAAGTTCCACTGAATTTTGATCTTAAAGATTCATGAATTTTGCTCAGTTCACTCACTTCCTGTGTGTTTGAGCATTCACCAACACAAATAAGGCCAAGAACTCTACGATGGGTCTAAATTCCAAGGTCTATAAAAATTGTGAAAATTTATGTTCCAAAATATAACTCACCTGGAAATCTCCCCATTCGTTGTTTTCAATAGGATAGGATCTTACATAGCGGGCTGAAATATTTCTCACACTTCCTGAGCTATCTTTAATCCTAAAACTGTTTTGCCTTGATATTCGTTCATAGAGTCTAGAAAAGTTTCTGGTGTTGAGCTTTGACCCAAGATGCCTCACCATAATTAATAAGGAAGCATGATCATGGGCTGTCTGGAATTAAAATTGGAAATGAGATGTATTTTCATATTTTTTAACATAATTGTTTACTTGTCTATAATCTGGGTGAGACATATTTGACTCAGGAGCTGGAGATGACAAAATTGCACTAACAGCGGATCGCATGAGGATATAAGTTGTTATAGTTTTCTTCCTTGTTTGCGTTGAACTGAACAACACAGAAATGATAACGTTATTATCAATCACTTCCAGAATTCTTCTTCTTAAAACCTGTTATGAAACAAATATGAAACCGTAATGAATATGTTAAATAATAATGAAGATTTTTACTTCAATTTTCAAGTGTGTCAATACTCAAACTGTGTCATTAAAATTAATTCAAAAATTAATTCTGCTCCTTTCCCATGACACCATCAAGCATCGACACCAGTAAATCTAACCTGAAATGACTAGTTACTGTTCTTGTCTAGAAAATTGAAAACAATCGTGAAGTCGAAACAGCAAAACCACATACAGTTTATAACCAGGCCATGGACTACTCTATTTAAGAGGACGGGTAGGGCTGTGGCCCGGGACGTTTTTAGCGGGTTTTTTTTTAATGGGTTTTTTAGACGGGTTTTTCTTCTTCCGCGGGTCGTAGCGGGTTGGGCCAACTGAGTGACCGGGTTTGGCCCGGGCCAACCCATGGGTCAAAAAATTTATACCGGTCGGGTAACGGCCCGGGTAAAAAATCGGGTCAAACACACTTTTTTTTTACAAACTTAAAAAAAATCCCTAAATTTCTTAATTATCTTCTTCTTCCAACAGTGACACGTCAATTCTGTCTTCTGAACACCCCTGAACGCCCTTTTCTACCACTTATCTTACTTTTCATGCTACGAAATTATCGTAGAGCATTTGGCGGCAATATTTTGAGGCCGCAGGCATAGAGAATAACGAGCTTCTCTATTTGACTACTAGATGGCGCCACCGCTCGGGTTGGCCCGCGGGCCCGGGGGTTCAACCCGTCGCCCGCCCCGTTAAAAAAAATGCCTCGGTGGGTCGAGTCGGGTTGGGTTTTTTTTCGTTCAGCCCGGGCGGTGGCCCGGGTTTTCATCGCCCGGGCCACAGCCCTAAGGACGGGACTCTTTCCCTCGCCGTGTTAAAGCCTGTCGGGTTGGGTTAATTTCACTAAGGAAGCCCAAAACCGCCACTTTTTCAATATAATAATGATTTTCAAAATATCATTATATAAAACAGAAAAGAATATATAAAAAACAAATTCAATATAAAACTGAAAAAAGTATTATATAAAAACCAAGAAGAGTGTAATATAAAAAACAAAAAGTTGATATAAAAAGCAAAAAAAAGTCAATATAAAACCCCCAAAAAGTTCAATATATAATCCCAAAAAAGTTCAATATAAAAACGGCAGCCACCTAGCGGTCAAAATAATTACTTCATGCCACATCTCCACCCCCTTTATAGCCAGTTTGAATCCAGTAGTACAAACGGGCATTTAATCACAAAATAAAAAAACGAGCAAGCGCTTAAATAACGCTACCTAATGCG
Organism: Daphnia pulex; assembly: GCF_021134715.1. Taxonomy (NCBI): domain Eukaryota; kingdom Metazoa; phylum Arthropoda; class Branchiopoda; order Diplostraca; family Daphniidae; genus Daphnia; species Daphnia pulex. The sequence continues at coordinate 7,059,677 of NC_060024.1, read as the reverse complement.
CGTCGCTCTAAATTTTTATTTTTTTAAATGTCAAGCGAAGTAAAACGACTGCGGCTGACTGCGGCGACTGGTCAGACGAGTAACGTGAGCCCGTCCGATTTTTTAAAAGCGCTTATCGCTGGTCCGTTTGCTATTTTAGCGCTGTCGCCCGTTCGCTGTTTTCGGCGGCTCATTATAAGCTAATAAGCCATTCAAATGATTTGCAATAAGCGCGCGTTGCGCTAGCAATTGGTTTGCGATAAACTTGCGCGCGATGCGCTAAATATATATTTAGCGCAATTTATTTCATTGTATTATTTACGAAACGCCCAAGCGCTTCGTTAATAAAAGTAATAAATGCGACAGGTAAAACGATTGCGGCGACTGGACAAGTTGCGCACACCCGTTGATAATTTTAGCGCTTGTCTCGAGTCCGTTTATAGCTTACGAAACACGCAAGCGATAAAATAAATGTTTAACGCTTATTGCGCGATATGTGCTCAATTTGAGCGTATTATTTAATCCTATATTTAAAAAAGCGAAAGCGCTTAAATAACGCTACTTAATGCGAATGGCTCTAAATTATTTGTTTGTATTGAATGCAAAGGGAAACCACTGCGCTGACTGGTTAGACGAGTAATGCGAGCCCGTCCGCTATTTCCGCTGCTCCTTCCGCTGTTTTCGGCGGATCATTGCGTGAAAAATAATTAATTGAAATGTTTCGCGCTAGATCTAGCGCTATCGAAGCGATCGTGGGACTAGCTATGTGTTTGCGATAAACTTGCGCGTGATTCGCTATATTTAGGGCAATTTATTTCATTGCATTATTTAGGAAACGCGCAAGCGTTTCGTTAATTTTAATAAAATGTTGCGAAAGGGTAAACGATTACCGCAAATGGACGAGACGGGACGAGAAGCGTGCGCCCGTACATCATATTAGCGTTTGTCGCGAGTCCGTTCGCTACCTTATTAGCGCTAATCGTCGTCCGTCCAAAGTTTTACACGGCTCGCTGGGCCAAACATTTTAAATAGTTCGCGCTAGATGTAGCGCTTTCTTTCTTAAGCGCCCATTGCGCTAATAATTAACTAAAGATTTACTTGCAGGCAATGCGTCAAATTAAGCGCATTTAAATTCATTAAATAATTTACAAACGCAAATAACTAGCAAAAATAAATATTTAGCGCGAAAAATAATGAAGTCAATATATTTTGCGCTAGATCTATCGCTAAATATTTATTTTAGCAAATTATATGCGCGCTTCGTAATTTATGTGATGAACTTAATCCGACTATTTAGCGCATTGAGCGCAAGTTAATCTTAAGTTTATCATAAGCGAGTTTATGATTTCGCAGCGCTAGAACTTTGACATTGTTTTGCGCAGCGAGCCGCCTTAAACAGCGGACGGACGACGATAAGCGCTACGACAAGCGAATTTACTCGTGATAAGCGCTGAAATAATGAAGCCAGTCACGCAATGGTTTTCTTTTCCTGAACCATTTAGTTAAATTAACGAAACGCTTACGCGTTTCATAAAATGCTACGATTGAATGAATTGCGCTAAATAATTTAGCGCATCGCGCGCAAGTAAATCGCAAATAGATCACTAGCGCCATGCGCGTTTATTTAGCGCTAGATCTAGAATGAAAATGTGTTTTAATTATTTTTCGCATAATGAGCCGCTGAAAACAGCGGACGGGCGATAGCGCTAACACAGCTTGAAGAACCAGAAATAAGCGCTCAAATTATTTAAGCGCTTGTGCGTTTTTTAATTAAAGATTAAATAAAATGCTCAAAATTTAGCGTGTCGCGCGCAAGATGCGTATTATTTACAAAACGCGCATAACCCGTGCACAGCGAGTCGCCTTATTAAACAGCGGACGGGCGACGATAAGCGCTACGACAAGTAAACTGACTCGTGATAAGCGCTGAAATAATGGACGGGCACGCGCTACTCGTCCAGTCGCGCAATGGTTTTCTTTTCCGGAACCATTTACTTTAATTAACGAAGCGCTTGCGCGTTTCGTAAAAATGAGATGCAATGAATTGCGCTAAATATAGCGCATCGCGCGCAAGTTTATTGCAAACCAATCGCTAGCGCAACGCGCGCTTAGCGCAAAACATTTGAATGGATTATTTTTCGCTTATAATGAGCCACCGAAAACAGTCGACGGGCGGCAGTGCTAAAATAGCAAACGGACCAGCGATAACCGCTGGAAAAAACGGACGGGCTCGCGTTACTCGTCTGACCAGTCGCCGCAGTCAGCCACAGTCGTTTTACTTCGAATTACATTTTAAAAAATAATAATTTAGAGCGACGCGCATTAAGTAGCGTTAGTTAAGCGATTGCTCGTTTTTAATTATGTGATTAAATAAATGCTCAAATACGCGTTTATCGCGCAAGAATCCCCGTTTGTACTACTGGATTCAAACTGGTTATTAAGGGGGTGGAGATGTGGCATGAAGTGATTCTTTTGATCGCTAGGTGGCTGCTGTTTTTATATAGACCTTTTTTGGATTATATATTGAACTTTTTTTGGGTTTTATATTGACTTTTTTTTGCTTTTTATATCAACTTTTTGTTTTTTTATATTATATTCTTTTTGGTTTTAATATAATACATTTTCAGTTTTTATATTGAATTTTTTTTATATATATTGAATATTTTTTATATATATTGACTTTTTTTTGGGTTTTATATTGACTTTTTTTGCTTTTTATATCAACTTTTTGTTTTTTATATTACACTCTTTTTGGTTTTTATATAATACTTTTTTCAGTTTTATATTGAATTTGTTTTTTATATATTCTTTTCTGTTTTATGTAATGATATTTTGAAAATCATTATTATATTGAAAAAGTGGCGGTTTTGGGCTTCCATTCCCTAGCGACCAACTTAAGTTCTAGTTCTAGTTACCAAGTCGTTGTCCATGGACTACTCTATAAGGGTAAAAGTAAGCCGATTTTAAGAGATTTTAGGGCGGAGCCTGTCAGAATAGTGAAGTGGAAACGTTAAAAAGAGCCATCTAGGCTCACAAAAGTAGCTGAGCGTAGTAGCTGACACACTCACTAGAGGCGCTTTTTAAAGTTTCCAAATCGGCTTACTTTTACCCTGAAACCGGGATAGGGAAGCCAACACAGCCGTGAAGCGACCAGGAGTCTATAGCTCTGGTGTAAGACTAACAAAAAAGTGGGAAAGACTTTCATTCTCCTTTGTTAGAGTAGGCCTACGGCAGTGTATGGCACCTTCATCACACATGGGAGGTGGAGTTGCCATTTTTTTAATTTTTTTTAATTTGAAAAAATAACCCTTTCTTCCCCTTTCATCGCAGGCATTCAAGGCACTGACGTGAAAGGTAGCACGATTTTGCGCGCGCCTTATAACCCCTCATTGGTGAAAAGGGATGGTCACATGACATTCGACAATGCTTATTGGGCATAACGCCGTGCTTTTTCGCTTTGTCACTTAACGAACCCCTGACGACACTCAATTCCATAAGCCAGAGAAGAATCGTCTGAATCGATGTTCCTGCTTGCCGGTAGGGGTCAGGTCGTCCGCCAGTGGAAGGTGATCGACATTTTCACGTTTCCCTACTGTTTACGACTTTACGTGCTTCACAGTTCACACACACGTATTTTCGGGTATATGCAATAATTTTTCGACTTTACATCTGTTAGGTTCTTTACTTGGGTGTATTAACGACTGTGTCAGTACCCGTACAGCTACAAGAGAGAGTTCTGCTCGTGACATCAGGGACAAAGTCGACTTGGGAGTAAGGGCAAGGCCAGGGTGTAGAGAAGCCTCTGCTGGATCTGTCAACATCATAATTTTCTATAGCCCTTCTCCGTGTGCCGTGAATTATTTCTTAATTTTACTTTAAAGTTCAGGTGGATTTAAAAAAAAAATTGTGTGACCCCCTTTTCCTTATGAATGAAGGCCACTACACTGACAACAGTCATGGCATGGTAGAACCATTTATATGGAAAGGGGTTCCATAGAGAAAGTGACTGACGCGTACCCTCTCCTGTTTGCGAGGTTCCCACCAGTTTCGGCACTTTTTTTCGGCCCAGCAGTTCCGTCGAGTTCGGCACCACTTTTTTCAGTTTCAGCACTGTATTTGTCTGTTTCGGCACCGCTGCCATATTGACAGCTTGCTTTGGCCTCATAATGTTTGTTCAGTTTTCATGCAGCAAGTATTCTCACATTTTAAAATTAGTACAATATTTTAAAATTGACTGGTCAGCGGCATGGCCATTTTACTTTCACGATTTGATTTTCTTTGTTTGCTTTAACTTGGAAATATTTATTTTTAAGTACTGGCGATTAAAGCCAAAGAATTGCTTATTTCAAGTTGGTTTTAGAATTGCTTAATTTGTTTGTAAAAACGTTCATTTTGCGTGAAATATATTTTTTATGAATTTTATAAAAACTTGGCAGAAGAGGGCAATGGGAATACAGAGAACACCGGAACGATGGCCCTGCTTGGCGGTCTTCTTACTCATACAAGATGATTTGGTCACCAACAGTGCTGAGGCTTGAAGGTTGCTTAATTAGTTAAATAAGCCAAACTCCCAGTACCAGTCCCGCGGGTGAACGCTCACACGCCGCACCTTGTCACCCACGGGACCAAAGGGGAAAGAACTAGTCAAAGATTTAACACAACACAAAACGGTTAGGTTCAACAATAAGAAAAGGATCACACAAAGACGCGCTCCAAGTCAGCCAAGGTAGTTCTCCGGACAAGTTTTTCGAAGAGCCCAAATACGACTGACTAAAAATGGACTCTCTTCTTTTCTCTTTTTTAGAGCAACATCATACCAATGTGATGATGAGTCAAAGAAGTCAATACGAGAGATGCGGTTAAAGGTGTATTGAGAGTCGGAACAACCAAGACAACTGTAACACGATTACAAGCAACAAGCAAGTGACCGTACAAGCGAGACCCCAAATGAATCGAATGTTCGGTTTATATACGGGGTGACGGGCGATGGCTTGTCTGATGGTAGCCATGCCTGTTAAAGCAATTGAGAAGATGCGTATGGTAAACGCATCAACAAGTGTGAGAACTTGTCAATGGCTTTGCGATATGTTGTGAATAAACATTACACTCCTCCCCCGCTTGGAGATGTTCCAAACTGGGAAGGGGCGTGATCTTTAAACATTGGCAAAGCACAACATCACTACATGTAAGATTAAAAGAACAACATTACTACATATAAGATCGCTGAACAGGCAAGAATGGTCTAAATCACTAAACAGGCAAGAATGGCAAAAATCACTAAACAGGCAAGAATGGCAAAAATCACTAAACAGAAAAGAATGGCGAAATCACTAAACAGGCAAGAATGGCAAAAATCACTAAACAGACAAGAATGGCAAAATCACTAAACAGGCAAGAATAGCAATAATCACTAAACAGACAAGAATGGCAAAATCTGCATAAAGCCAAATGGTCAATGCTACTGGTGATTATTATGTTTTTCTCTATTTTTTTTATTTCTTTATTGTAATTCATTAAGATGAACACCATCTTCATCCTCGGAAGGCGTTATTTTGTTGTCGGCAATAATGTTTTTCTCGATGTCGCTGTCTGAATCCCTTGTTATAAAAGAATAGTCCCGTCGGTATCCAGGTGGTGGGGGTAGTTTCAATTTCGCTTTGCCTAAAATGCCGTAATTTGAGACTTGGTGCACCGTCGTCTAGGCGTGATTTTTCGGTTCTTGCAGGGTAGATATTCTCGTTGACCTTTCGTGGCGGAATAGGGATGTGCTTAATTGGTGGTCCTTCTTCTAAGTCTGGCATATCATCGTAGTTTCCTTTTTGGGAGGTCTCGTCCGACATTATGTTCATGGCTGCGATCACTTTCTCGACTCTGTCAGAATTATTGTAATAAAATCTAGTGTCGAGTGTATTATAGATCTTTTTCCTATTTTCATGATTGTAGAAGCGTAAATAATGGTAGACGGCATTACCGCCATCTTTTTTCGCAGCCATGATTGGAGTTTCGTGGTTCCGATTTCCAAGTTCCAGGCGGGCTCCGTGAGAAATAAATACCCTTAACGTAGCTATATCGTTTACGAAATCCGCGGGCGTGTTTCCGTTATTGTTCTGTAGATTTACTTGTGCTCCGTTGTATAGTAGAATGTCGGCAATTTCATGTCGGTTTTTTTCCTCTGCTAAATGGATATAAGAGAGAGATTTATGCACTTTTGTGTTGACAATGTGCTGAAATCTGTCTAGCTCTACTAGAGCCCTTATGGTGTCGATGTCGTTTCTCCTTATAGCCACTGAAATGGGGCAGCTGTATTTTCTGTTGATTAGAAATGACTCGACTTTTGGGTTTTTGCTGAGGATGTAATCGATACAATTCCTAGCTTGATGGCTTATTGCCAAAGTCAAAGGAAATTCCTGATTAACCAGATCGTGTTCTAACAGGTTTTTCTTGTAAATATGGAAGAACCGTATACTATTTACGTCATCCCGTGAGATGAGTATTTCTGTGATGGTTCTAGCCAATCGATCTCCGCTGTAGATTGTGGCGCCCTTGTAGATCAAGTCTTCGATCATGTTAATTCGGTGTAATCGTACCGCGGTCACTAGCGCCGTTTCATTCTTCGAGTTACTTTTTTCGACGTCTGCATCATCGTGTTCTAGGAGAATCTTGAAACATTTATACGAATTATGTTTGATAGCTACCAGAAGAGGTGTTTTTTGTCGATAGGTGTTCTCAATGTCCTCTGGGTGTCGCGTTAGCCAATACTTATACTCGGTGTGCTGTCCATCAAAACTAATTCGTGAATCTTCGGGGTGATTTTTTATATTCCATGTTTCCGGTTGGGAGGGAAAGCATTTCTCCTACTCATGCGGGTAGTGCTAAAGGTCCAAATCCGTTGACGTTCAGATGGGGTCGTTGCCAAATCCTCTTGGTTCATTTTTTTTCTTGTCTATGATGATATGGTGTTTTGGATATTAGAAGGTGTTTTTTTTTCAATATATTTTTGTATATAGTTTTCAAAGCATTTCTACTCTACTCCATGCGGTGATAAGTATGTTGTCAATTGTCAGCAGTTACAGATGAATTTGATTAAGGAAACTATTTGCTCGACTTTTTGATTCGACAGGCGCAATTGGTGGCATAACGTATGGATACATATTTCCTGGCATTATAACTGGATGGTTTGTGGCATATGCCATGTGATGTCTCTGCTCTATTGGTATTTATACTGCTGTACGGCGATTTCGGCGTTGTTGAAACGAATCAATCATGGCTGGTATAGGGTTGACTCGTGCAAAAATATACGTAATTAGGATAAACATTATAAATCCTATTGTAGTAAAGACGATAATTTTTAGGTAATCTGTCCAAGAAGACATGTCTCCAATTTTCGTATCCTGTTTCTCTGACATTATCATTCCAGCTAGCGAATTGTCATGCGTTTCCTCTATCCTACCTATTACCCTAGTGGCACACGATGGCCTGTGGATATTCACCCATGGTCTTAGTTTTGAGCCCAAATGATGTACTTTGGATGTGTTTTGGACATCTTAATTACCGTTCCATGCCAAGTCTCGAGGTTATCTGTGGCTTATCTAAAGTGCATCCTGTGGTCATCCATAGGATGTCCTATGGATATCATATTACGATAATCACGCAAAGATTAAAGATTTTCATGTACACATATGCTTATACACATGGTACACTATTAGAGATGTACTCACATCATCACCATAGTCTTTCATCATACGTATCTAATTTTATTTTTGATGAAATACTTTTGACTGACTCTGGGTTTGAACCATCGTCCTTAAGATTACCAGTCGAGTACTTTAACCACTAGACCATAGACTGATATATATTTATTATATGAAAACCTATAGGTTGCTTAGTGTTTGCGACCTCTGTGTGTTAACGAGACTCGCTGTGACACGCTGGGCGTTGATAATGATGTTCGGTGATGAGGGAAAAAAAATAAAAAAAATAAAAATAAAAAAAATAAAATAAAATAAAATAATAATTAAAAAATAATAATAAAAACGATGACCTAACGGATGTCTCCTGGAGGTAACAAGGACAAAAAAAGAACATCTTTAGGCTATCATTGCTAGACATCCTATGGCTGTCTTGTCTCCATCAGAAATTTTCAATTTGGATGTAGATATGGCTGGGATGTACAGACGTGCCATGGACGTCCAAGGGAGGAAAAGTGCCACTAGGGTAATTCGTTTAAAACGTTGAGTCTTTCTAAGTTTGTTACTGAATGAGCTGGATGTCCTTTTAAAGAGTAGTTAAAATCGTTAAGGGATAGCTCTTCAAACTGCGATACAAGATTTAAATTTGGTGTGTGTATATTCGGCGTTTGCACTGTCCAATCGGTGTGGGTTGTATTGTGTTCCCAGTGAAATGTTTTTCCGTTTAGATTGACAAGGTTTGTTTTCCAAAAACAATTGGAAAATGGGTGGATTAACCATCCATCTGTTCAAATTGTATAGTTGTTATTTTTGTAAACCGTCTATGGCTGGAATCAACATTTCGTTTCTATTGCTCCGACTGTAACCTGTTTCTTCTCGCATTCCTGTAGAAGTAGAGATAATCCGAGTCCTTGAAGTCGTGAACAAATTGGTAGTTCCAATGCTGCTGCGGCTAGAATTCCATTTGTTTGAGACAGTGTCATGGCTTGCAATCTTCTTAATACAGACACCTGGCAGTATATTTGTCGTATCTCTCTTGCCAGCTCATTTTCGTGTTGAATCTCGATGTTCTGCTTATATTGCTCGTGGAAGGATTGGATGATGGACTTGATGATCTCGCTGATTTCTTCTTTGTTTGCTGTTGTTGGTTTATTTTGTGTGGTGTTTTTGCTTTTGTCAGTTGAGTCGTTCAGGTAAGGTAATGTAGCTTTTGTTGGTATAGGGATAGTTTTGGAATCGTTTTGGTAAGGTATGATGGTTCTGGTGGGATGAGGTAAGGGTAAGGGTTGTTTTGTAACTTTTTGGTTGGGACTTGTGGTTTTTGTTTGGGGTGGAGTGTTGCTTTGTGTAGAATTACGTGGGAATTACGGGTGGTTTTGTCGGTTCGGTTAAGGGTATTGGTTTTGAAGTTGACGTTGTTTTCGATGTCGTTGTTGTTGTGGTCGTTGTGGTGGTTGTTATTGTTGATGTCAATTTTGTTGCAGGTTTTGTCGGTGCAGTTACTGGAGGATCTTTATAGGTCTTGTTGGGTTCATCGTTGGCGGGTTGCTTGAATTATTATTGATTCCTGCGTGAGGCCTTGCTATTTCGCCTGCGAAAACTTTTGTTATATTTTACTGTTGATTATTCCCTAGATTTTGTTGTTTGATATGTGACGCTGCTGCAACTTTAGTTTCATTTATGATCGGTGTTTCTACGGCTTTTATCTCCAATATTTCAGGGTACTCTTCTTTGTTGGTCTCTGTTGTTGTATCTGGAACTGGCGTTGTTTCTTCTTTGTTGGTCTCTGTTGTTGTGTCTGGAACTGGCGTTGTCTCTGGTATCGTTTTATCTTCAATGAGGCTCATGTTATTTCGTTTCTGGAAGATTGGCGGTATCGTTGGGAATGGCATATCATGAATGGAAAAGTTTTTATGCCACTCGAGAATCCTAGAAGGTATTAAGCTGCGATGCTCTTCGGAATTTATTAGATTAGGGCTGTATGCTTCGAATTTCCATTTCTGATGTCTGGGTTTCTGGTCGTCGTTGCATAATCCTAATCTTAACTTTCCTTTGTGAATTTCAATGCATTTGATTGAGTTCACATCCATTAATTGTCCAGTTATCTCGTTGGCCCATCTCATGCTTTCCGGGTTGCATTGCTCGAGAACTGTGTTCTTTTCGTTTATTCTTAAGCAATGATTGGTATCGAACTTCCTGATGGTATAGTCGATGTCGTATTCAAATAGCTGATCTGGAAACTGCATCGGGTCTCCTGGTGATTGACATGGCTCCATAGAGATGTTTATTATTCCGTGTATATTGTTCATACACATCGGCGTTTTTCCATTTTTGTTTTTGTTCATAAGTTGTCCCCAATTAAATATATGGTCTATATTTAATAGGTTTTCTGCAGGGTTGCTTCTGAATTCTTCGTGGACGAATTCCCATTCTTTTACGTGATGTTTGGATATGCTTGACGTAGGTTGTAGTTCGTATTACGTTGATCAAATCTCCACATCTGCTTGATTGAGTGGGGCTCCATTTCACAAGGTTCAAGTGACACCTGCCCAGGTAGTACACAGACTTGTTTCAGGTCTGTTACAGATCTGTTTTTGAGAGTCTGTAAATTGTTTGGAGTGAAACACTTTTACAGACTGTCATGCAGGTCTGTGACAGATCCGTAAAACGGGATCACCATTTACAGACCAAAAACAGATTTTCAAGAAAAAAAATAATTGCCTCTCTCTGGTATCGCACCATCAATCTCTGAGTTTACAAACCAGTACGCTATTCACTACACCATAATTCGATATTTATGTATAGATATATTTCATAATGATCTATATTTCACAGTTTTACACTTGTACATTCAACAAACAGTCTGACATGTCTCTCTCACGAAACTCATTGCTACATATGACTACCACTGGTCTCTTCCGATAGTAACAAGACCAAGATTGGCCCCACACCAATTACAAGTCTTTATTATACCTATTTAGGTGATACTTCTCCGTCCGGTGGATAAATTAGGCCTTCTGAACTAAACTCATGGCCATTAGCCCTGCATGGACTATTAGAGTGTAACTTCTTACTGCATGGTATTGCAGTGATATTACACATATAAGAAAACGTTTAATTCAGTTTTCCATTGGGAATCCAAACATGTACCATAATAGGGATACAGACACAGATAAGATGATTACTGACTTATAGGTGTTACAAGGGAAATACAGTTCCGTACATACCTGGGGCACAAACACAGAACAGATAATCACTGAACTAAGTTTTACATAGAAAATACAGACCTGTACCATACCTGGGGTACACACACAGAACAGATAATCATTGAACTCAGTTTTACATAGAAAATACAGACCTGTACCATACCTGGGGTACAGACTCAGAACAGATGATTACTGACTTATGTCTTACAAGGAAAATACAGACCCGTACCAGACCTGGAGTACAGACACAGAACAGAAACATATTGTACTCGGTAATACAGAGTAAAAACATGCATGTGACATACCTGTAATACAGAAGAAAAACAGAATGTCTTTCTACAGAGTAAAAACAGACAAGTGACAAACATGGGAAACAGAGCTAAATCAGAAACAATTTTCTCAAGTAAAAAACAGATCTGTAACAGGTCTGTAGTACAGTTAAAACCAGATTTACCCAGCTAGCAGAGTATATTTCCCAAATATTGCTAAAATATTATATTCCTACAATTAAGATGTTGGTAAAATAATTTTTTTAAATATTTTTCCAATATATTTTTGCACCCAAATTTGTTGGCTCACAATATTTTTTCAACTTGTTTTACTTATTTTACTTTTATTGGTGAAATAACAGTTTTACTACTTTTAAAATTTTGACGGAAATCTGATTGTTGTGTTTATGGTTATATAGTCCAGCATGGTATATTTAATCATCTTCAACTTGTTATTAGACAAGTTCTTATTTTTGGTCTTGAGTGGGTTTGAACCATCACACCTTAAGTCACCAATCCAATGCTATAACCACTACACCAACAGCGGTATTACAAATGTTTTTCAACTTGAGGCAATACAAGTTTTTAACTTCTAGAAGCCAAGTAAACATGGGTTAAGAGGGGATTCCCTATAGGGGTTTGTCCCGACAGGCAATAGACAGATGCAGAGGATCTCGCCAAGGATGTCCCTACGGCCAAAAAAGGGATAAGTCTAGTCCCGTAATGGTAAAATATTGTTTTCCGAGAATATTCTTCGGTCGATAACCCACATATTGGTATAATATTAGATTATTACTTTGCTGCGTCAAGGTGGCTGTTAAATTGTTTTGTTCTTTTCCAAATGAATGACTATTATGAAAGATGAATCAATCAATATTACCTTTTTGTTATTTTCCCAATAACGGACCATTAAAAAAATAATAAATCCTTTTTTTATGAAAAAGCTATAGTCTTTTACATTTAACATGCGTTCAAAATCCTAAATGTTTTATATCGTATTCAATTCGTTAGTTCTGCATACAATTGCCTAACTGAACAATCCAATTGTCTTAAAATCCAAATCTTGCACAAGTCTCGAACAACTAACTTACGTACTTCGAATTTAAAACTCTACCTTCACGCTAACGTGATATAATTTATCTTAAACGTTCAGCAGTTTCAGCAAACAAATGACTTATGAAACAAATAGTTTCAATAATCATAAATTCCTACACTGATGTAAATTAAATCGATTATGCTCACGCTGGGCTATAACCATGACAATGTGTAAGTATGCACTATACATGTGGTCACATCGGGACATTATTATCATCACCGTTTCTGATGAGTGGTTATAGTGTTGGTTTGGTGACACAAAGGACGATGGTTCAAACCCACTCTTGTCTTAAAAGGCAGCAGCTATCCAATCATTTAGGATTTTGAACATGTGGTAAATGTAAAAGACTACAGCTTTTTCATAGAAAACGATGTATTCCTTATTTAATGATCCGTTATTGGGAAAATAAAAAAAAATTATATTAATTTATTCATCTTTGATAATAGTCATTTATTGGGAAAATAACAAAAAAATTTAACAGCCACCTTGTCGCAACAAAGTAATAATATAATATTATACCAATATGTGGGTCATCGATCGAAGAATATTGTCGGAAAAAAATATTTTACCAATAAAGACATGCTAGCTGGGTATGTATTACAGAAAAATAACAGATCTGTTCCTGATCTGTGAAACAAACTTTTACCAAATCCTGTAAAACAGAGCAATTCCAGACAAATTTCCTGTAAAATAGAGATGTAACAAGCCTGATACGGATCTGTTTCACAAGTATGTGAAACAGATCGGTTACAGGAGTCTGTAACAGCTCTGTGTGCTACCTGGGTTGTTCTTGACTGCTGTAAGGCATCCTTTCGATTGCGTTTCCATGATGTACATTCGGTAGTCATCATAGATCCAAGTCGAGTGGGGAATCGAACAATCTTTGAAGAGCAGGTGGTTTGGGTTGTTTACTGTTAGACAGTAACTGGTTCCATTTGTTCTAAAACGAATTGAAAAGTCCGTGGAAAATTCGAAGAGCTGCTGCGTTTTCGGCCAAATTCCTAACTCGCTCCATGTAGTTTTGTTGATTGGAACCCGTGGCATCAGGAACAGATGATTTTCGATGTCAGAAGTTGTTACCACGTAATTCTTGTCTTCATATTTCTCGTCGAACTCGATGGGTGGAAATGATGCAAGGGGATTAAGGTGTCCCCATGCAAACACGTGGCTATTTTCGTTGTTAATTCGTTGAAGCTGTTTTGTGTGTCGAGTTTTTGACGTTGGGTTTGTTAAGAAGAATTTTTCGATCTCGTCTTCAAAACCTATGTGGGTATCCGGTATGCCAATTATTTTGTAAGAATTCGACATACCGGCGCAAAGGTTGACTTTTTCGGGACCGAATAAAATTTCAACTTGTTTTTCGGTATCTAATATTTTACCTGTTTTTATCTGTTTTAATCTTGGGTTTCTGTCTATTTTAATGAGAGATATTTTACCTGTTCCTTTAAATTGTTGCTTTTCTTGACATTATACCTCGTCTGTAGGAACATTTGGTATGCGCCACACAATAGTATTGTGGTTAACGATAAGGTGTTTGTTTTTCAACGATACGTTATGCGTGGTGATAGAAGTGGTCCATCAGTGGACTCTTGTCTAATCTCAATGTCTTGGGCTAAACAATTCACTACAGAATATTCTTTTATTGACATCCATTTTCCTTCACCTACTGGTTTTTGTTTCTAACTATATGTTTTGCCGTTAAATATATTCTTATTCCCTGCGCAGTTTAATAGCGATTTCATTTCCCAGCATTCTTGGGGACTGACTTCTTTCGTCGTGTGAAAATGCTCCGTGTCATATGATCCTACCCAAAATGATCCTGTGATCTTTTTCGTTTCTATCCATTGCGAACATACGAGTCCTTCTACTCGCAGGTCTGTTTGTATTTTAGTAGCCACATAATAGGTTACTAATTTGCTCATAACTTTCTGTTCGTCCTCTTTATCAGTGTGATTTTTGAAACAATAATCTGGGTCTGTAAGGTCAAGCAGACCTCTCGTGACTGGTTTCGAGCAGTCGCAAATTTGAATATTAAGCGTCAAAATAGGCGTAAAGACAATCGACAAGTAGCATGCAGCGAAAGTTGCAAAGTCGAGATATTTATCCCATGACTCTGGTTCATCGTTCACATAACATGCGAGCATATCGCACAGAGTCCTGTTGAATCTTTCCACTAGTACATCCGTCTGCGGGTGGTAACTTGTAGTTTTAATTTGCTTAATTTTAAAAAGAATGCATAACTTTGAAATGAGTTTTGAAAGAAAATGAGTTCCTTTATCTGTCAATACTCGTGCTGGAGGACCGAATTTTGTATAGACTTTTTTCACTAAATGTTTTGCTATCGTATGAGCTTTCTGGTCTTTCATTGGTATGGTCATTACATATCTACTTGCGTAATCAGACAAAACTGAAATGTATTTGTTTTCTTTACTACTTTCCGTAACTGGCCCTACTATGTCCATCGCGACTTGTTCCCAAATGTTTGCTACTAAAGGCAATGGCTTAAGTGGGGCTTTAGTCGACCCATAGGCTTTGCGTTTTGCACATGCAATACAATTGTTTACATATTCAGGAACGTCTTTGCCTAGTCCGGGCAAAACGAATTGGCGTTTTACTCGCGCTAGCGTCTTTGCTATTCCTAAATGCCCTGCTAAAATATGATCGTGATTCAATTCTAAAATTTCATTAATTTTCTCTTTAGGCACAACTATTTTTCCTTCATTTGTTATTAAAATACCTTCATTATTGAAACAGAATTCATTATAATCTTTCTTATTGTTTTCTTCTAGTCTCCGTATTATTTCTTTACAAAAATTATCATTTTTCTGTGCTAATATTATATCGTTTTGTACCTTCTCTTCTTTTACTAATATTATCGATCCTATTGATGGTAATGGAGTCCTACTTAATGCATCTTTATTTTGATTTTTCTGGCCAGGACGATGTAGGACTATCATATGTGTATGATTGCATTTCATACGACCAACGAGCTAATCTGCCATGTGGATCTTTTTTCTTCATTAATGATTCTAATGGTTTGTGATCTGTGTATACTTTAAAACTTCTTCCGTATACAGTACCCACCACAGGTATTGGATCACCCCGGTCCAAAACAGGCGTTTTAACCCGCGCGAGATAGGCCTAACGGTGTCTCGTGCTGGATTTTTTAAAAAATACTTAGATTGGTCGTACGAGGTTTATTTTTTTTTGCAGAAAGATAAAGAAATATTCTTCATCTTTCTGATTTTTAATTTTTAAAAAGTGTTAAGGTTCTGTATTTAAATTAACCGTTCATAAATATTGGATCACCCTAAAAATTTATCGCATGGCCTGTCCCTACCCGCGGCATGGCCTTAGGGTATGGCGGGGAGGAATCCTTTGTCTGCCATATCCTAAGGCCATGCCGCCAACCTTAACACTTTTTAAAAATTAAAAATTGAAAATTAAAGCTGTCGTACGTATAAAGTGCTTGACTGATTTTGCTTTTCCTAGCTCATTTAAATTCTCAGTAAAAAGCGAAAAATTTTAAATTAAAAGGTTCTTTAAATTTTCCTTGTGTGTTTTTGGTATGCCTTCTAAATTAAATTGGGGTGGATCAACTATGCTAATTGAGTTGATCTGTAATGGAGGTATTATTAGTTTCTTTAACTCATTGTCTTGTTTATAGTTAATCGATCGTTCGCTAGGGTTTATTATTATTTCGTTAGCTGCTAAAAAATCGTAACCTAAAATGCATTTTTCTTCTAACTCTGAAATTACACAAAATGGATGTTTAAACGAGTGTCTACGAGCTAGTTTAATATTGAGCTCGTAGCATTCTCGTGGTTTGACTAACTCTCCTGATACTGTTCTAAAAAGCTGTGTGCTATTGTTGGCGGTATTTATTTCTTTAACTTTTCCATAGGGTACATTTATAAGTAGTCGATGTGCAAGGAAACTAGCTGAGGCACCTGTATCTACTAAACCTTGTGTCCTTAGACCAGAAAAACTCACTGGTATACGCATTAACTGCGTTACGCTACATATTACGGTTATATTTATATTTACAACACTGTTACTCGATAAGCCTACTGCTGTTCCGGTGACTAGGGCGGGGGCACGCTGCGACATTCTCGCGCGTAGTGGCCTCGCTTTCCACAAGCATAACACTCTATATGTCTCTTATTTCTAAATCCTTGGGCTAGGTTATACCAAGCGTTATGCTGTGGCCTAGCTCCAGGGGGACCTGAGGTAACGAAGTTATTCTGGCGCGGTACCTGATGGGCACGAAACGTTTGGTTTCGAAAATGCTGGGGAAATTCACTGAAATTCTGAAATCTACGACGAGGATTAAACATAGGATTAAAATTTTGGGGACGCTGAAATTGTCCTTGTGAACTGTTTGAATAATTTTGTGGTGGTGAAGTTGGCTCTCTTCTCGGACGGTTATCTAGTGTATCATTATATCTGTTACCACTAGAACTACGTGATCTACGGTGTTGATTATTCGTACCGAGATCGAGGAATATTTCTATCCGCGCTGTGTTGGCGTCTTGGGGGGTGCTGAAAACGGATCCGATTTTCCGAATTGGACCGTCTACGATCGCTGGAAGGTGATCTGCGTCTGTTAAAGGCGTCGGCAACTGCTATTGAGGGAAAATCAATCTCGTTGTTTTCCTGTGGAGCATTTTTTCCGATAGTTAGACCGGCTAACTGTTTCTCTAAATGAACAATCTTTGTTTTCTTCCGTAAGATCTCTATATGTTGCTCGTTATCGTGTGCAGAGATACCTGCTATAGTGGCCTTTAAACTCATATCTTCATTCTGTTCCATTCTATTAACTAAAGTTTCTGCGGCGTAGGCGATTTCGCATACGTCTTCGTAAGCACTATCAACGTCCATGCGGCTCCAAACTACTTTCCATATTTTAGGCAAGAGACCCTTTAAAAGAATTTTTGTTTAACTTCACCTCTCATTTGACTCAGAGATATTGCTAATGCCTTAGCTTTGTTCGTCGCTTTGTCACCTAATGTAATTTCTTTTCCATGGATGATGTCATATAACTGATTAATTCTAATAACGAAAGTGTGTGTGCTTTGATCGGGGGTCTGCCGAAGCTCGTTTAATTGTTTCCTTAAATTTTCTAGCTCTGTTTCTGTAAGAAATCTTTTTATTAAAGCTTTTTCCCATGCATCGTAATCTTCCTCATCTTGTGCTCTCTCCATATAATCACTGTGCCAATCCGCAGAATCTCCTCTTAGTCTATCTCAAAAGTATTTCATTTTATCTTTCTTCTCCCACCCTGCGCTTTGTGCGACTCTTTCCGCATCTTTTAACCAATTATTAACTAACTGCTCTCCTCTTTTGCCTTTGAAAATGGGGATAGATTTCCGTTCGTCCTGTGAATATAATTCACGCAAATGACTTTTATTTATTGGTTCATCTTCGTTTCCATTGCCTAATATCATGGTTATAATATTAGTTGTTTGGGTGGGCTTTGAATGGAATTGCGTATCTGATACTAGAGTTGATTTCGAATGTTTTTGAATGTATAAATCTTTAGCTTTAAGTTCTTGTTGGAGGTCAGAGATTTTATTGGACAAGTCTCGTTTGGTTGTCTTCAAAAGTTTTATGCTTGCTTCTTTGGAGTTGGCTTTAATTTGCAATGTGTCTAGCTTCTGAGATAGTTCTTGGTTTTTATTTGTAAGTGTTGTTACGTCGTCTTCTGTTAATTTACTTGCGTTCTTCAAAGCTTCGTGTGCGTCGTCTAATAAATTGTAGCTATGGTTTAGTTGTTTTATTTTATCTTCAGTGTCTTCCTTTAATTTTGATAGGGAATCCCTTAAATCATTTATGCAGTCGTTCTGTCCTATGATTTCCCTCTTAGCTTTTTCTAGATCGGTTTTAGCTGTCTCGTATTTTGTCAAAAATGTTTTACTCTCATCGCTTGTCTGACTTTCTTTTGGTCTATTATTAAAATCTGCTATTAAAGTTGCTTGTTTAAAATTTTTTCGGGTTAATGTTTCTACTTCTGCTGTTAAACGGATGTTCTCTAGGTAAGAATCGGCTACTCTCTTCGAAAATTCCCTTCTTACTTTATCTACTTCTTTTTCAGTCTTTTTGGTTTCGTTCGCTACGTCTTGTTAAAGATTCTTTGCATACTCATCTAGTGCTAATTGTTTGAAAAGAAGTTCCCTCTTAAATATTTTAAATGCTTTATTCCAAAAATCTACTTCTCGATTATGAGCCTCTCTAACATTTTGTAGCAAAAAGGGTTAAATTTATTGGGGTCTGCTTTTAATTCTACGAAATATGTTCCTACTTTTTCTTTAGCCTCACCGGTAAGATAAACTGAACTTTGAAACTCCTTCTTATGCAATTCAAATGTATACTGTTTCAAAAAATGATAAACTTGACCTGTGACTTCCTTTCTTTTTGCAATATAACTACTTCGTGTTAAGCGTTTATCTGAGGTTTCATCTATATTACTTTTACAAAGACTTATTAAATTTGACCAATGGGTAAAAAATTGTTTCTAACTTTCAGTACACTATCAGCTAAGGAATTTACGTGCGCGTCTTCTTCAATGTCTATCTCATCAATGAAAGACTCATTATAGCTGTAAACGAAGTGTCTTTATTTATTTTTATTTTATTCAATTTCTATAGCGCACTTTACAACTACATGATCAAATGACGCTTTAGGTAGAGTCACTCAAGAAAATATGTACAATTTGGGTCATTTATAACATTTACTGAACAAATAGGATTTCAACAGAGTTTTAAAATTCTTCAGCTCCGTCATTTTCTTGATGTTATCCGGCAGGTCGTTCCACAGCCTCGGACCCATTCTTGAGAATGTGCGCGAGCCATAGAGCCCAGGTTTTCCTGGTGGGACAGCTAGATCACTAGAAAACGACGATCTGAGGGTCCGTGGTGGGTTGTAACGCTAAATCAGGGATGACAAATATGGAGGGGCATATCCATGCAGACACTTAAAGGCCAAAACCAAACACTTAAAGCTGATGCGCTCGTTGACTGGCAGCCAACGCAGGGTTTTGAGATGGTTGGAAACAGGATCAAACCTCCTCGCTCCGACAATCAATCTGGCAGCAGCGTTTTGGACTCTCTACAGTCTCAGGATCTGTTCCTTTGGAAGACCAGCAAACAGCGAGTTGGCGTAGTCCAGTCGGGATAGAACCATAGCTTGAACCAAGGTTTTCGCCGCATGTGGTGACAGGTATTTCCTGATTTTTCCCAATGTGCGAATGTGAAAAAATGCTGACTTGCACACGCTGTTGATATGCGGGATCATGGTCAAATTGCTGTCGAAGATCACTCCAAGATTTTTCACCACTAGAGAAGGTTGAACCAAGTCATCTCCAACTTGAAGAGGTAGATTTTCAATCAGCTTGGATCGGTTCGGAGTCGATGTGTAGAGAAGTTCGCTCTTACACACGTTAAGCTTCACCCGATTTGCAGTAAACCAAGTTTCCGAGCGCGCTGCACAACTTGCCATCATGCTTAGGGCCGATAGCTGTTGAGATGGAGCGGGACGGAGTCGAAAACCAATCCGGAGCTGAGTGTCATCAGAGAACTGACCCATCTTCAGAACGTTTAGGCCACCGTTGTTAAGATTGGTACCTTCTAGCACCGACGAAAGAGGATTCGCGTAGGCGAGGTAAAGAAGCGGGCCAAGTACAGAGCCCTGTGGGACCCCCGAAGTTAGAGTGACGCTGTCAGATGGCAGAGCATTCACAACAACAGACTGAGAACGGCCGTCAAGATAGGAGAAAAACCAATCCAGGGCAACTCCCGATACTCCACAGTGAGATGAAAGTCTCTGCATCAAGATGGTATGATCGATGGTGTCGAACGCAGCGCTAAGATCCAAAAGGAGAAGTGCAGCACCATCCCCACGATCCGCCGCTAGTGTCGCTAATTTTTGTTTGAGGATTCGTCATTCACTTACAGTTTTGAGAAAATTGCTGTTTCCTTCCTCGATGTAGATGATCTCGTTGTGGGTTGTCTGGTCGTCTGGTCCTAGGCGGTGTGGCAGCTGTGGGCGATGTTCCTTCTCGTTGACTCGCGGCAGGTCTTGAAGTCCAAAACTGGCACGTTCACCAATTTGTGATGATGAGTCAAAGGAGTCAATACGAGAGGTGCGGTTACAGGTATATTGAGAGTCGGAACAACCAACACAATTGTAACACGATTACAAGCAACAAGCAAGTGACCGTACAAGCGAGACCCCAAATAGATCGAATGTTCGGTTTATAAACGGGGCGACGGGCGATGGCTTGTCTGATAGTAGCCATGCCTGTGCAATTAAGAAGATGCGTATGGTAAACGCATCAACAAGTGTGAGAAATTGTCAATGGCTTTGCCATACGTTGTGAATTAACATTACACCAACGTTTGAATTACAGGAAGGTTATGAGGTCGGCTCGACCTTTTTTAATTCTTCTTAAACTAGACGTAAGATTGGCGTTCAGTTTAAGCAGGACCTTCCTTCACCCTTGGACTGAATTGTTTTTACAAATTTATCGTAATTTTAAATTTTTTAAATGTAAAAAATATTATTGAAAGTATAAAGCAACAAAGTATAAAATAAAAAAAAACGTCCACGAGTAAACCACGAAAAAACCAACAAAAAAACAGAAAGCGGCGACTAAAGTGATAAAGCCTGCAATAATAAAAGAAATTAAAATTGCTTAACATAATAAAAGCCTTAAAAAACAGAAATATTTCGATTGCTGTCTTTTTTCTTAGGATCTTGTATAGGTATTCCTGAGGCTGCCCGAAGATACCGCCAACGTACAAGCCTCACGGCGTTTCCAATAGCTTTCAGCAACAAAGAGGTTGGAGGACGTCTAGTAGGCAATACCCAGTAAAACATACGTTCCTTCCATTTTCAACTAATGCCAAAAGAATACATTGTAGTCCATGTAGTATCACTCATCTCGGGAAGCACTTCAATACAATTAGATTGACAAAAATGAAATAATTCCATGCCAACAGCATCCCGTATTCTTAAGCGATCACCCATCTAAGTACTAACGGGACCCGACATAGCTTAACTTCCAGGAGCTGACGAGACCGGGTGAGTTCTATGTAGTATGACCGTTGACATCAATTCAGTCGCAATTATCCAAACATATTCGCCTTTAAATCTAATTCTAGTGTTTGCTTATTTTCTGTTCGAAATACACGCCAACCTTAGCCAAACAATCGAGGACATATAAGTCCATTTGTCAATGGACAACCGAATATAAAATTTGATAATATTTCCAAACGCCACTATTTTTGGCTAGCTGTCATTTTTAATTTTCCCGTTCCGGGGATGTCCGATCAATGAGCCAACAATCCAAGTTTCATAAGGCTAACGATTGCTTCCCTTACTTAGCTTACGTTGCATAAGGATCTCAGAGTCTTTGTAATGATGCCGAAAAGGGATAAAGTTAGTGCTGAAACTGACGCTTTAATTAATATGGGAGGAATGTGTATTTATTTAGGGCGCCGAACTCGACAATACTGCTGGGCCGAAAAAAAGTGCCTAAACTGGCGGACACCATTTGCGAACGTACTCTTGCGGAATTTAATTGGGGAAAAATTGTGTCTCGCGAAACCATTAATTGTTAGTGAACAGTTTGCACTAGGATCTCGGGAATAATTTTAATCGATAGTTAAGGGATTAAGCTTTATAATAGTACTAATTGTTGTGAGTATTTTAATGAAAATACGTCAAATTTAAATCCGCCCAAGGAAGAATAGGGAGAAGAGGAAAGTATGGGCCCCCTTCTTTTCGTACTTTCTTTTACTCCCTTAAAAAGTCATCGTCTATGAGAGAATTCCCCGTCATATGGCTGCAGTAACCATAGGTTTGATGACTCTGGTTCTGGCTGGCCCTTAGTTACAGAGCCACAGCGGGTGTGTTGAGACACGCAGTTTTTTTTTTCTTTTTTTTTCAAAGTCCCAAAGTTCTCAGAAAAATCTTGCTTTTTCGTCGGCATTAGGAAAAATCAGAAAGAATTCAAAGTAAACGATACATTTTGTAAGCCAGTCAACATCAAAATATTGCAAAATAACTGTAAGGTAATTGAAAATTTTTATTGGGAACGAAACTCTTCCCCAACAGCCGACAACGAGATCCGGCCGCACGGCCAGAATTCCGGCTCTCCTACAGGAGTATGATCTTCGGAGCCCCCGATAGGAGGCCCCTTGTCACACCCGCTTGATTGTTCCCATCTCTTTGTGCCATTCCCTCCCTGTGTTAACTTAACATATTGGTGGGTTGCCGGGCCGTTAATCGTTATTATACCTCTGTACATTTTAGTCAGAAATACAAGCGGGTGGCAATCAAACATACAAGTGCCATCATACTTAAATTCATCATAATCTCGGTAAGGTAAAATTGACACTCTTCCTTCCGAACAAGTTTTTTTTTTATTTCTGATAATTTTTGGTTAAATCAAGCAATACGGTCGAAACTGACGGTCGAAAATTGTCTATTGCTGCGACACGCCACGATACGCCTATACTTCCTCTCTAGTCCCTCATTTCCTGGCAATAACACGAAATTTGTCTATTGCCACGAAATTTTTTTTTTAAATTCGACATTCACGCATGAATGTCGAATTTAAACGAAATTTTTTATTTGAAGATTACATCAAAGGTTTAGTTTCACGGTATAATTGACAAGAAAAATGATGCGGGAATTATGCACATGTAGTTTTACCCTAGTTAGTAGTTTTCCTAAACATCTTCTGTGGAACTTAGTACGAAAACGCATTTCGTGGCAATAGAAAAATTCGTGTTATTGCCACGATATTAGAGATCAGAGAGGAAGTATAGGCGTATCGTGGCAATGGACAATTTTCTCTTTATTGCCACGACAGATGTCGTGACGCCTTCGGCGTCACAAGCCATCGTTCCAACGCAGACGCTTGGTTGATAGAATAAAGCGAATAAAAACATTCCAAACAACTGGATTAGCCCTTTTTCGGCCGTAGGGACATCCGTGGCAAGATCCTTTGGATCTCTCTATTGCCTTTCGGGACAAATCCCTATAGGGAATCCTCTCTTAACCCTTGTATACGTGGGGTCTAGAAACTAAAAACTTTTATCGGCTCACGTCGATAAAGGGTTAGACGGGATGGACGAAAGTGGTCTAGGCCAAAGGCCTTCAGTAGAACGGCAGGAAGATGAGAATAAAAGACGATGGTTAGAGAAGGAGGGGCAGAAGAATAAAAAGTGCTCGACTGATTCGGACAAGCTGCCGCACTGGCAGCATGGGGAGGCAACGAAGTTGAACCGATGTTAATGTGCGTGAAGGAGCAAGTGGCCAGTAAGGATTTGGGTGACTTCGGCACAGAGTTGGTGGAGGGGAATTGCAGAGGCTGACTTGACCGTTGGAAAAAATTCTCTGACTGAGTGGCCGTTTGGAGATGCCCGCCATTCGGACTGCCACACACCCTGGGTCAGGTTTTTTTATGGTACTATTACAATAATTTATAGATGATAAAAGTGGGGTAGGACTTAAAGTCTATCGCCAGGGAGGGAGCAACCCGCAATGGCAAGCTGAACACCCTCTGCTTTAGAAGGCTGGCAGATGCATAGTAAGATTTTGCCACGATATGGTGCCAAACGGTCCAGACAAAGACGGGCAACCTCAGAAAGCTTTGAGTTGTATCGAAAGAACTTGAAAGCGGAAGGATGGAAGGCTACAATCTCAGCGGACCCCCCTCTCTCACCACACGGCAGGCCCTAGTAATTGCGTGCAGGACGGACAGCTGCTTAGCAAAAAATGCAGTGTCAGCTGGTAGTGGGCCACTAGTGAAATCAAGAATTTGGGAATGGCTAGCTGTTACGAGGCAG
Source organism: Daphnia pulex (assembly GCF_021134715.1). Lineage (NCBI taxonomy): Eukaryota > Metazoa > Arthropoda > Branchiopoda > Diplostraca > Daphniidae > Daphnia > Daphnia pulex. Next base: position 7,035,584 of record NC_060024.1, on the reverse strand, counting down.
CATTGGTGTGCTGACGAAGAGGAAGTAGAAGCGACAAAGATACGCTGGACAGAGCAATCGAGTGGTAACAAGGTGCAGCCATCCCGTAGGAATGAAGGTTGAAGAGCCAAGAGTGGCAGAAATGCCGCCTGTTTGAGTCGCACTTCGGAGGGGGGTGGAGCAAGGCAGAAGCCTATTAAGCCAGTTCAAAGAGGCAGCTGAGAAATGCCCAGTGGATGCCGTGCAATAGCAACGGTAGGTGATCTCACGCACGCGTAGGTCGATTGGAAGGATGTTAGAAATGATTAAGCATCCTTCAGAAGAGACAGTTTTGACGCATTGATTAGGGGCAGGGTGATGATTCGCTGGAAGGATCTTAATTGCTTCACTCCTTTCTTGGTGGCTAGAAAAGGGGCCCAAACAGAGCACCCATACAATAAAATTGGTTCAACCGCAGAATGAAAGAGAAATTTAAGTCTTCTTGTCGAAACCCGAAGTAGATTTTAGGCTTGACCTAACCGAAAAAAAACGCGCGTTTAGCAGCGTCAATTTTGTTGGTAACGTGCAAGTCCCACTTCAAGTGACAGTCAACAATGAAACCGAGAAAAGTGGTATCAGTGGAAGGAGTAATTACCACCCCATTAATCAGCAAGTTGAGATGAGACCAGTCAAAAAGTTTTTTTACAAACAATCATGAAGACCTTTTTTAAAGCGTTCAGGGTCATTTTGTTGATCAAACACCAGTCGCTGACACTATTGCACATAATCTGCAGGTTTTTAGTAGCAATTAGTGGGTCTTTGTGGTAGGTGGCCATAGTGAGATCATCGGCGAAGCCAACCGACAGCAAGGGAAATGGAAATTTAAGACGTAGAACGTCGTCAATCACGACAGACCACAGAATTGGCGAGAGCACGCCGCCTTGAAGACAGCCGAGATAAACGCATACGGAGGATACAGTTCTGTCAAGAAAGAGAATTGCAGTGCGGTTGGAAAGAAACCCAAGGATAAGTTGAGTCAGATAGCGCGGACATTTCCGACTGTCTAGAGCCGAAATAATTGCTGGATGCCAGGCAGCATCAAAGGCACTCGTAATGTCGAGAAACGCGCATGCCGTCACACAATTGTTTGCCTTAGCAGTTTCACAAAAAGATACAAAGGAGTGGGCAGCCGTCTCGGTTGATTTGCCTTGAGAGAATCCGTGTTGATTGGGACTTAACCAATTAGAGATGGATGCAGACCACAAGATTCTTTTCAAAATAAGTTTTTCAAGAATTTTAGAGAAGGTATTGACCAAACTGATTGGACGGAAGCTGTTTAGAGTGTCGTACGACGACTTGTTTGGTTTACCAATAATTGTCACTTTGGCGACTTTCCAACAATTAGGAAAGTACGAGAGCGAAAAACAAGCAATCATGATCAGTAAGAAGACAACGGAAATTTTACTAAAACAAGCGTTGATAAGGGCAGTAGAGAGGCCATCAACCCCTGGGGCCGACTTGGAATTTAGTGATGAGACAGCGTCAGTCAGCTCGGTGATTGTGATCAGTGGGGGGGGGGGCAAAGGCTCAAGATGTGGGGAAGGAGATGAATAGGAAGCTGAGAGCTTTTTGGCGGGAGCATGTGACGCATTTGATGGGATAGGAGACGGGAAGAAGTGTTCTGCGCATTAATTAAGAATGACAGATGCATCGGATGTTGCGGAGCCGTCGAAAGTGAAAGTGGACGGTAGACTAATGCTGGACGACTTGCCAGATGCAGTTTTCAAGGCAGAGAAAAGGTCGCTACTGTTAGGGTGAGAATCACATAATTTCTTCCAGCTTGACTGCTTTGCACGCCGAACCTCGCGTTGATAAGAAGATTTTAAAAATAATCGAGGTATTGTTCGTTGCGTAATGAGGGTATATACTTGTTGTGGAAATAATTTCTTTGTATGGAGTTCGATATCAGATTGTTCGTGTTTCAGTTAAGGCCACTGATCGAGTTGGAATCTGGAATGGTAATATATAGTCGTTATAGAATCAAGTTCGTAAATCATATTGGTAGTGTTACTTGTGTCTGTGCAAGGTTGTGTTGGAGCATACATTACTTCTCAGTGAGAGGAACGATTGAAAGATGGCGCAAGTCCCGAATAGTCGGCCTCTCTTTTCTATTCATCAAGTTGCTGTTTAGTCTCATTCTTTCTCTCTGCCTACTCTCTCTTCTTTTTCCACCACGAAAATCGAAATTAACACGTAGTTTCAGATTTTTGGTCAGATTGACTGTACTATTTTAGTAAAATGAGCGGACGACCCCTTACGGGAAATTCAACACTGTCATTTGGGTCATTGGGAACCACCTCTCCATACCATGGGCATGGAGAACTTTTCCTAAATTTGCAGCCAATATCGCGAATCGAAAGTGGGAAAATGTGCTTAAGTATTGATATATTGGACCAAATTTTCAGCGCCAACAGCGGCCATCTACTGAAATTGTGTTAATTTTCATTTTTCGTATTCCGGACGCCATTTTTTTATCTACACGTTAAACTGGTTTCCGATTCATAATTTCGCTCACGTTTTTTAACTTTTTAAAAATGCTCTAAATTTTTGAAATGTCCAGAAATAAGTGTATTGTTTGTCAGTGCCGTGTTACACATGAAAAGTCAAGTGATAAAGAAAATGGAATTACATTGTTTGTTGTACCCAAAAATAATGTAGAGGAATAGAAAGATGCAATCCCCTTTTTGAACAAATCGTCTCATGTTTTCTCACGTCATTTTGATGAGTCAGATATTGAAAAGGGAAAGGAGATTTTAAATATTTTTTACCCATTTTCAAGATGGCAACTAAAGCCTGGATTTGTTCCCATTAGGATGGGAACTGGCTGAAGTCGCTCCCCCGTTCTCTTTTCCTTGCTGCCTGCAGTAGCTGCAGTATCAGTTCGCCGCCTACTCTCTCGTCGATCCCGGCAAGTCGCGCCGTAAGGGAAGCCATGTGCCTTTTCATCATCAACGAGACGTCTCCGCTGGTGCTCCTCCTAGAGTTGCACCACGCACTGCACAAATTGAGATCTTCTCTCCTCTTGTTTTGATAGGCCTGTTTCTGCACATCAAATATTTTCGCTGGTTTCCTCGGCTGTCTTTCTGGACCCTAAGACCTTCTTAGGATCCCAGAATGGAACGAGTAGCTCCCAGAGCAGCTTGGGATAATGTTTTCTCTCCTTCTGCTCACTCGTGGGCAGCAGAGCATGAGAATCTGTATCTCCATTTCTACAAAATTGTATATATTCTGATCTCCCCTCCTAAGTAAGTCTAAGTTTGCCCACTGCAACTGCGCTCTCCGCTCTCCGCGATGGTCTGAGGCTATACCGGCGGCCGTCGGCTGACGGCCTTGAAGGTTTAACCAAGCCGGGCAGACTCAATCAAAACCATCCGGAGCTCGCGGAGGTGGCGCCCGCCCAGTGTGGGGTAAATAGGCCCAGTTTCCCTTTTCGTGTTGTCTTATTCGTGTTGTTCTATTCGTGTATTATTTTCGCCAAGCACAATGTTCCCCGTTATTTGCCCTTATCCTTGCCTCTAATACCTCCCATATACCTCTGGTTCCAACAACATCCGCGAGTGGCGCCACGGGAACGAAGAAACATTTTTACTATCGTGTACATATATCGTGTTAATTTTACTCGGAGCTGTTGCTCTACGTCTACTTTGTATATAATGTATTTCCCCGTGAACACCTATCAATACATTCGGGCATTACTCTGTCAAGAGTTGCGCCCAGTTTAAATTTAAAAAAAATACCTCGATTATAATCGTTTTTCTTCTAGGCATCCATTTCTTGGTTTGTCTATATGTTCGACAAGTCACATATCGAACCCCTGAGATAGTTCATCATCCCTTACCCGTCAACTATTACCTGGCACCATAAATTCCGTTGAGCACTCGAACAGCAACTGGAGGATCAACGCCGTCGATCTCCTTAAAGAGCAATGGAGGACGACTATATGAACGAAGACGACCCTCGTAACCTCTTTGTACTTTGAATTACAGCGAAACGTACTCACACCACGTTGCTCAACTGAGCCAGGGCTATGTTGAACAAAAATGCCTTCCAGCAAGAGTTCGCAGCCTTTACATCTAAACTGAACCAGGTCCATTCTCGGCTAGTTAGCATTCATCAACGATACGCCCAGCTCACCGATCTCAGCGAGGCTGAACAACATACAGCCAAACTTTACCTCCAAGCTATTAACAATAAGCAGCTGACCTGCTTACGGACGATCGCCGTCGTTATGGCGAATAGGTCCGAACGTCGTCGATCATTGAATGTATCGAACCACGACAATGCGTCAAGAAATCGAACCGAACCAATTCCACCAAATGTGCCGAGAGACGTACCAAACGCGCCGCTCAAGAACACCGTCCCGAATCAGATTAACTGGCAAGAAAATCACCAGCACAATCCAAAGTTGTTGCCAACGCCCCTCGTTGAAAATCACGATAATCAAAATGTCGACGCGAATTCTAGCAATGGTCAAACCAATGATCGAGGCAGCCCAACATCAAACAAACCTGAGTCCGACCCAGCTGCAGCAAAAAAGCTAAAATTTGATCTGGAATTTAAACTTCGTCAGAAGCAGTTGCAGAAGGAACGTGAAATGAAGGACTTGGAACTTAAATACGCACATGAGCAAGAAGATATGCTACTCGATATCCGGCATATCCACCAGAAATCACAGCTGAACGATAGTCCTATGTTCTACCAAGTCCCGCAGATCGCTTCGACTCCCGTCTGCCAGGTGAACACTACACTGCCTCCACCTCAAGAGCCGGTGGTTTACACTGGGCAGCCTCAACTTGCTTCGTCTCGCAATTGGCCGAAACTTGTTGTTGCTAAGTTTGACGGCGACCCTCGTGGTTGGACCAAATTCGCTCACGGCATTAACGCAACTCTTCAAGACACGAATATGCCCGATTCTTTGAAATTGTTGGCCCTACAAGATAACCTGAAAGACGAAATTCAGAAGCGTGTCGCCCACATCTCCACCAGTATTAAATCATTTCAATCAGCATGGGCTGTCCTCGAGAGTAAATATGGTAGCCCTGGTCTCATCATTCAAGCGCACAACCAGCACCTTCAACAGTTGCCTCTTTTCAAGCACAACGACTTCAATGGACTTTTCAACATGACTGTTGCAGTTCGTGATGCTGTATTAAGCGTCAACCAGGAGCACATCGTTATGTTTACATCAGTCGTGACGTCGTTGTGTGTCAAGTTGCCCATCCATTTACTGTCGGATTGGGGCAAACTGGCGTATGGACTGAATAGATTGCCAACCCTTCAATATTTCGACCAATGGATCAACACAGTCGTGGGTGCAGAGGAATTGCGCGGAATCAAGCTGTCAGCTTCAAACACCAATAACAGCGGTTTTAAGACTCCGGCGACTCAATACAACGCCAATCGCCAATCAAATAACCAGTCACCAGGCAGCAGCAATTATGGTGGTCGCAATCCTTCAATTCTTAACCAGTCACTCCTAACATCTACCGACATTGAATGTCCAGCTTGCAAAGAAAAAGCGAAGCATAGACTAGAGCTTTGTAATGTATTCATCCGAATGCTCGTCAACGCTCTTGCGACCCTATGCGCAGTGAACAACCACTGTTTCAAATGTCTTATCCGAGGACACTATAGCAGCAAATGTCGGAGACAGAACGCCAACTGCACCGAATGCAACGGACCACATCATACCCTGCTCCATGGGGCCGAGCGCCGATTTCCACCTTCTCAAGCTAACCAAGGTAACCAGACCATCATTCTTATGGTGCCTGCACCACAACAGAGTATTCGCCCTTTTCTCCTGGCGATAGTTCGAGTCGTGAAAGAAGCCAATGGTTTGTCTTGCATAACATCCGCAGTCCTCGACTCAGGTAGTGAGGCCACCCTTATCACGCGCTCGTTAGCTAATCTACTTCACCTTCAAGGGCCTTCCATGTCAGTTCAATTCGGTTCCTTCAGTAGCTCAGTGCTGATCGAATCCAAAAAGGTGTTTTAAGTTCAAATCGATCGACGGCACGCACACGACAGAAACTACGAACGCATTAGTAGTCCGGAAATTAATTTGTCCTATCAAAAAATTAACTGGCCCGAAATTAAGCATCGCTGGTCCCACTTGGCCGGTTAACCCTTTATCAACCGCCACAAAACCGATGGTCGGATTCGATTGAATGCTCGATCGAAATATCATTGAGTGGTCCTAAGACCACTCATTAAAAAAAAATTCGGAATATCCGATTTTTTCCGGCCTAACCGCGTTTCGGCCACCGTTGTCCCGACAGGAATGTCCCTTCAGGCGGACATGGTCTCTAAAAAGAGACACTTTTTTCGACTCGAGCCGTCTAGCGGGACAAAATATTTGTCCCGACAGTTGCATGCAACTACCACTTGTTCAAATTTTTGTCCCGACAGACGGCTCGAGTTTTTTTCGTCATATTTGTCCCGAGAGACTTTTGCCGTTTAATGTGCCTCTTGTGTCCCGTCAGGCGGGCTTGACTCTCATTCACCTGGCAGAATGAAAGGCGCCCCGCCTGACGTTGAGGTCTTTACCATCGACCAGGGGTCTTTCCAGTCGACGGCTCCTTATGAAAAGGAATAGGATCTCTAATTAGAAAAGTCAGTCAGATCCTTCGTCGGTCACCACTCTGGCAAGTAGCCGCACTTTAGAGTAAAAATGCACACTGACGTACGAACAAAACACAAATTTATTGCTGAAATTCATCATATTCATCAATTACAAATCCATCACGGTCTTGGAAATCATCATAATCGTCAATCATATAGCCTTCACGTCGGTTAGAATATTCTGGCTCGTCGGAATCAGCGGATGAAGAAGAACACTCCTTGTTGGTTGGCTCATGGTCAGAAGCTTGGCCGTCTGATTCCTCCGAAGCGGAATAGACAGCTTCCACCTCGTCCAGCGGAGCATCCTCAGATGTGTAATTATCATCGTGAAAATCGACAAAGCAATTCCTCTTCTTCCCGAGGCACAAAAACACATTACATTGTTTGCACTTTGAGAATGGTCTTGATTCCAATTTTTTGGGTGTCGTTGCCTGGCACCACTCGCACCTGCCTCTCGCCTCCCCAAAGATGGGTAGATGGTTGCCCACACAAGTTAACCGAATGTCGTCCCTTACACTCAGTCGACTTTTTCGCCGCTTTGCTCCTGGTTCAGCGGAAGGGTGTATGGTTGGCATCATTCGCCCGGCTCGACCAGCTTTGGTTTTATTTTCGTTCAGGGCGTGGGACAAAAGACCCATCGTGACGTTCCGTTTGAACTCGAGAAATGGCATCTGAACTTCGTAAGCCTCCAGATAATTTTCCTCGACCTAAGTCAAGAAAAAAACGGAAATTATTGTGTGTTTAAAGTTTTAATTTCCGCCATCTGTGATCTCACCATATCATTGAAGCATATCCAGCTGTTCACCAGACATGTCTCCAAGAGAGAGTATAAGAGACGGTGCCACCATTTTTTGGCTTTACGGTCTCTCTCGTAGTAAGAACGCAGCTGGTTCGCCGTGTCTACACCGCCCATGTTATTGACGTAATCGTCAATAGCCTTTGGACAAGACTTGGATCGGAACGAACCATCACGCTGCTTTCTCCTGACCTTGACAATATCTGAGCCGTGATAGTTGGAAGCGACCCGAAACGCCTTAGTGTCTCTCCATACGAAGATTCCCTTTCGGCATGTTCCGGGCTCACCACCGAACTTGGCTGCAAATTCGTCCGGCCGCAGGTTCGACTCATTCTTCGTCATGATGGGTTGGTTGATTGGGCTTGCGCAAGCTATGTGTTTAGAAATGAATTTGAATCGCTCGCGAGTCGTGGCCTGTTGAATTATTCCGAGCCCGAGACCAGTGTCTGGTTGCTGCTCCCAGAACATCGACAGCTCGGGCAGACGGTGATATCCGATCAAGAACTGTATGCCAAAGAAGGCTATAAGTTCGTGGTCTGTGACAAAACCTCCAGCATGCAACCGCGGGCCGATTAACCTGCCTTCAGGCTTGCCACCCACTTTTCGAGACGGTGGCGTCTTCCTTGAATTCCAGAATTCAGCGATGTAGTCATTTGTTGCCTCCCGAAGAAGGTACAAAGTGTCCTCACCACCAAGCATCGTCTTGAAAACTCCGAGGGGACTCGAAAAACGACTGAATTGACTCAACACGGGGCCTGGTTCTTCTAGGGGTGCAAACTGAATTGCCCTTTCCTGGAACTGAGGCCTCGGTGAATCATCATCAGCCCGTGATTGTCTCCCAACGTCGCCCCAGACTTTGCATTCTTTCCAATTCCGGTTGACGGCTTTATGTTGGGCGACTTTTTTGGCATCGGCCTTCTTTTGCATGTTCAGCTTGGCCGAATCTGAGTTCGTTTTTTTGGCCAGCCGGAACGGATGCGCTGTAAGAACGCGAGGCCCACGACACCTCAAAGTCGCGTTCGTGAGACCGACCTTTTTCCCTGTGTAGTGCCGTGTTACTTCACCATCGGGATCGGCCGTTTCAGAAGAAGACCCTGCACTAGTTGGTCTTCGGGTCTGACTTCTGGTTCGTTTTGGTGGGGAGGAGCCACTCTTTGAACTGTCTTCACGTTCCTTTCTTTTTTTTCGCTTTTTGAACTCTTTTGAGTCTTTGAAGCGTCGCCGGTGATAGTTCCAATCGTTCAAGTTGAACTGTAACGTCTTTCGGGGTTAATGGCTCTACCACCGGCTCCTCTTCTTCTGTCCCAGCTTTTTGTTCATCATCCTATGAGGCAGATTGTTCATCCTCTATTTCCGGATCCTGATCAAGTTCCGGCCGCTGCGAAGCAACCAACTCCTGACCAGGCTCCTCATCCGGCTTCTCAACCGGCTCCTCGACCGGCTCCTCGACCGGCTCCTCGACGGCAACCGCCTCCTCCTCCTGATCTTGAGCCTCCGGTACAGTATCAAAATTGATTACCGGCTCTTGATCTCCAGCTAAACGTTCTCTTTCTTCTTTCAGCTGCCTCCTTTTTAATACAGCTGCGGCGGCGGCATTCTTGGCTGAATTTTTCACGGCTCTCGACTTAGTATATCTTGGGTCTCTCTTTTTTTTATTTTTCGCCATTTTTAATCAATCTGAAAATACAGAATCGAAAAAAAAGGCACGATTAGTCTTTGTGAATTCGGCAAAAGGATAACGAATTGCCTTACGTCCTAAGCCTTATACGACGGTCTTATTTTATCATGCAGGGGAAAAGCATGCACATGCAGGAGTTACCGGGGCTGATTCTTATCCAGCGCCTTTCACCGCCTTTCGGAGTTTCCTCACGAGACAGCAGTAATCAACGCACGGATAAGAAAGTACAAGAGGCTTTGTGTAAAATTTAATTACACGGGCACTAATAGCGCCTCGAAGACTTCAAGATCAATTCAAAAGAACCGTTGGACGGAAAGGAGCTCAGCTACGATGGAAATGAAACTACAACTAACGCCGAACCGGACAACTTCCCATTCTGCGTCTTCGTTCCATTTCCCAAAGCTCCCCATCGATACCAAAGTTTTTGCGTCGAAGCTACTAAAGAAATTTCGCGCTTTCCTTTTCGCCTCTTTCGCCTTCCCTTCGATATCTATCCAACCACCGGCTTCAAATTCACTTGAACCCTTTTTTTTTATTTGTATTTGAGGAATCGCGGACATTTAAGTCGCGCGGCACCCAGATAGGAATAAAAATAAATAAGGAGCGTCGGGCGGAAAGGAGCTCAGCTACGATGGAAATGAAACTACAACTAACGCCGAACCGGACAACTTCCCATTCTGTGTCTTCGTTCCATTTCCCAAAGCTCCCCATCGATACCAAAGTTTTTGCGTCAAAGCTACTAAAGAAATTTCGCGCTTTCCTTTTCGCCTCTTTCGCCTTCCCTTCGATATCTATCCAACCACCGGCTTCAAATTCACTTGAACCCTTTTTTTTATTTGTATTTGAGGAATCGCGGACACTTAAGTCGCGCGGCACCCAGATAGGAATAAAAATAAATAAGGAGCGTCGGGCGGAAAGGAGCTCAGCTACGATGGAAATGAAACTACAACTAACGCCGAACCGGACAACTTCCCATTCTGCGTCTTCGTTCCATTTCCCAAAGCTCCCCGTCGATACCAAAGTTTTTGCGTCGAAGCTACTAAAGAAATTTCGCGCTTTCCTTTTCGCCTCTTTCGCCTTCCCTTCGATATCTATCCAACCACCGGCTTCAAATTCACTTGAACCCTTTTTTTATTTGTATTTGAGGCATCGCGGACACTTAAGTCGCGCGGCACCCAGATAGGAATAAAATAAATAAGGAGCGTCGGGCGGAAAGGAGCTCAGCTACGGTGGAAATGAAACTACAACTAACGCCGAACCGGACAACTTCCCATTCTGCGTCTTCGTTCCATTTCCCAAAGCTCCCCGTCGATACCAAAATTTTTGCGTCGAAGCTACTAAAGAAATTTCGCGCTTTCCTTTTCGCCTCTTTCGCCTTCCCTTCGATATCTATCCAACCACCGGCTTCAAATTCATTTCATTCGATTACACGGACCGGAACGGAATAAAAATACCGCCTGGAAAAAAACTATTTAGAACTGACACTTCCCGTTCTGTTTTCGCTAATTCCCAGGGGAATTCATTACAACCACCCCTTCATTTTTCTTTCATCCGTGTTGTCCAATATATTTCTGACATATCTGAACTTTGAATTTCTGACATCTCTAACCGGCCAGTCTGCTCTGGCTTAATCGAATTTGCACCCGGCTCTAGGTTAAATTAGGAGCCAATTCACGAGACATTCGTCTCTACGCCACTTCCAAAAAACTCTTAGGACTTTATTTTTTATTGCCATGTTTATTCAAGGCTTCTATATTGGCCAAAAGGATCCAATTTTATTTGGTTCGACGGTCTCCTCATGCTGGGACATGCATGCACATACGGGGTTTGTTTCTCATCTTATCCAGCGCTTTTCACATCTGCCGCAGATTGCCGCACATTTGTGATCAACGCACAGAAAAGACAAGACAAGAGGCATTGCTGACCACCCAACGGGCACTATAAATCCGGAAAGATTTCTGGTTGAATCAGGATCATTTCTAGGCGGCCCAAAACCCGGCAATCGGGCAAATGAATCGGAGTTACTCTTGTATTGGAAAGATTACTAGGTTTTTAAGTTTCATCAGTATTCGAACAAAAAGTTCAGCAGGATGAATTGCACCGTTCGTCTATTATTTTGTCTTCCACAAGCTCGCATTCATCCAAGTCCCGGCAACGACGTCACTACCCCGTCGTCGGGACTTGGCAAGGTTCGATTTTTCAAGACTCGGCGCCTGGCGCATTCGCCCGGTACTGCAATGGGCACGGGGACCAGCCCAAATAAACGTGTTAGGAGTTATCTGCCAAAACGCTTTCGTCTCTGATTCGAACCATTCACCGACCGCTTCGACCATATCCATCATTTAAAACCATTACGCGAACTGTGTACAGAAGTGGAATTCCACGATCTTGGACCGGTGAGTAGAACACGAAAGATGAAAACTACTAAGATTCGAATTGGGGATGAACTCTCCTCTTTTCGTCTCCAATCTTTCGCTTTGCTGTTCCATCGGTAATCAAGGAAGAATTAATAATACCATCACCATCAGGTATTCACTTCCTGATTAAGCAACCGACTTTCGAGACTTCCTAGGGTAAAATTGCTTTCGCGGGTCGATACCCTCGTCTCTCTCATAATCTTTCGGTTCGGATTTATATCTTCCGGCCGTAGACAGGTGGGTACTATAAGACCGAGAAGCGACGCAACGGAATCGAAACTGAATTCATTTGAAGCGGCGGGTAGGTTAAGGAGCTCTGGCCACAAGGAATGAAACTAGTAACTTTGAATCGGACACTTCTGATTCTTCGTTTTTGACCAATTCCAACAGAGCTTCCCATCCAAACACAACTTCGAATTCATTTCTTTCACCCGCCATGCTCTCGAACTCATATATGCCCGTGCGGAATCAAAATAAAACCAATTGATGGTCGGAAAGGAGTTCAGCTACGATGGAAATGAAACTACAACTAACGCCGAATCGGACAACTTCCCATTCTGCGTCTTCGTTCCATTTCCCAAAGCTCCCCGTCGATACCAAAGTTTTGGCGTCAAAGCTACTAAAGAAATTTCGCGCTAACTCTTCGCTTCTTTCGCCTTCCCTTCGATATCTATCCAACCATCGCTCGATCCCATTTCTTTCGACCGCGCCTGCCTGGCTGGTCAGCTCTACTTCTTTGTTTTTTTTTAATGAGGAACACAAATAAAACCTCACAATTTCTGACATCTCTAACCAGGGTGGTTGGTTCCCTTTTATCAAATATCTACTGAGCGCGGCATCACTAATTCTGACTCCTGAAATGATCCTACTATCGAAATGAACCGAATTTCAGATCATCCCAGTGCACGTTACACTAGGAGCTCACCACTGATCAATACTTGAAAAAGTGCCCAACCACCTGGTGGTTCAAATCTGGCCGGGCTTTTGATAAAATTGCAGCCGCCTGGAGGGACATATCTGGCGGAGACTTATATGTCCCGACAGTCCAGATCGAAGGTTCTCGTGTAGACCTCGATCAGAGCCGCCTGACGGGCCAGAAATGTCCCGTCACCGAAAACTCGGTAAAACACGAGAAATACTCGTTTTAATTTCTCCTCCTTTTTATCATTGAAAGACGGTAGGTCAATTAATTTTTCGTTGTAAGGCAATTCAATTCTGTAGGATGGATTTCGAGATATCAGCTTTGATAGGAATGAATTTAGCCGATTTGAAATCTCTCGTGTCTGTGGGCGAGGTCCCACCAGACCCTACTGAAAGCCGTCGAAAAAGAAACGTCCCGTCAGTCGAAAAAGGGTTAAGAGCTACCCCCAATCGATTCCGATCAAGTCGAATTATTAATCGGCATGGATTTATCGACAACCCATCAAGCGACCCATATAATTGGGCCCATGGAGGGCGAAGATGGGCCTGCAGCGCATCGAACGCGTTTCGGCTGGGCCGTGGCCGGAAATATCCCTCAAAGACTCGTTGTGGGACCCAGCAACAATAAAAGCGTCAACCTTCAGTCCGCGTGCCTTTTACCATCGCTTTCTAGTGTGGTTGACCAATTCCGCTCTCTTGAAACGTTCGGCATAGTGCTCAAACCTAATTCAACCAAAGCTCAAGAAGACGAAGACCTTCAGATGGTAGGCATCCATCACCGTTCGATAACCTTCGTTGGTTGCGGCTTTCAGATTGCGCTCTCCCTTCGTCTTAATTTCACGATGATTCCGAATAATCAGGCCCTATCTCGGTTTTACATTATCGAACACAACGTCATGCAACCTGATATGTGCGACATTGCAATAAAATACCGGAGCGCCTAGAGAGAAGTTGATCGCGTCAGGAACAGCCGTTCACGTGAAAAGTTCAGAGATCAGCGAACCTGCCGGCAAGGTTTGGTACTTACCGCCTTCGTCGTGAATCACAACAAGCCGGACAAGATTAGAGTGGTATTTGACGTCGCTGCCCGCTTCCATGGTCTATGTTACAACGACCTTCTATTGCGAGGCCCACCTTCTATTCCTAGCCTAGAAGGTGTCCTCCTTCGTGCCCTGCAGTATCGTTTCGCGGTCTCCGCAGACATTGAAGCATTCTACCACCGTATAGGAGTTGAGAAGCAGGATCTATCTTTGCAGCGCTTCGTCTTTCGACCCTTTGGTAGCAGCGAACCCGTACGGACTTTTCAATTCACGACGCTGATTTTTGGCGCTGTTTGTTCGTCTTCTGCCGTAGTCCAAACCATTCATAATGCCGCCAAGAACAATAATGCCTTTCCACAAGTGGACGCAAAAATTCGGGATAACTTCTACTCTGATAATTTGGTTAATTCATTCGAAACAGAAAGCGAAACGGTCGATTTCGCCAAAGCAGTCACTAAGACCCTCGAAGCAGGGGGATTTCGGCTGACAGCACTTGCCTCATTATCCCACCGAGTACTAGAAACGATGCCCCTGCAAGACAGGTCACCCCAAGTACTAGACATTTATCTTAGTGCTCTTCCTGTCGAATACCAGCTTGGCATGAAATGGGACTTGGCAACTGACACCTATGGCATCCGAGTCCGTTCAATGCCGAATGTTGCAACCAAGAGAGAACTTTTATCGGCCATATCGCTCATTTTCGACCAATTAGGTATTAGTCTCCCAGTCATTACAGCCACAAAATTGTTATTTCAACAATCGCAAGTGTTCGACCAACCTTCGTCGCGGTGCTGAAATAAACCTTTGCTCGTTGATATACTGGCAAAGTGGAAGACTTGGGTCGCTAGCTTGGAGAATACGTCCTTTCCCTATGTAAACCGCTGTTTTCGCCCAGTCGAATTTTCCGTTGAAAGCGTCAATCTTTCGTCTTGTCATATTTGCGGACGCGTCTTCGGTAGCGTTTGGAGCGGTGGCATATTTGCGGGCCGAGTGTAATGGATCAGTTAATCTCAGTTTCGTGATGGCTAAGGGCCGGATCGCATCTCTTAAACCAATGACGTGCTGCGTTTCGAGTTGGAAGCGGCGGTGCTAGCGGTCCGCTTGTCACTTCTGATAAGACAGGAGCTCCGGATTCTTATCTACGCTGTTGACTATTACACCGATTCACAGATTGTATTGCATCAGCTGCGTTCTGACCAGCCCAATCGTCCGTCGTTCGTGTGTAAAAGGCGTGACGAAATTCTTTCCCATTCTGCATTAAATCACTGGTACTTCGTACGTAGTGAAGATAACCCGGCCGACGATTGCACTCGCGCTTCTCCACCAAAAAATTTTGGACCAAACTGTAGGTGAACCGTCTTTTCTAATGGATCCTGAATACGTTCCAGCACCATTCATATCCCATACTACGACGCCAGAAAACGACCAAATAGAACCAATCATCAACATTGAACAGCTACACCTGACAACATTTTATTCCCATCCGTTGGCGCCCACTTTCTCCAACCTCATCTCTCGTGCAACGCAGCTGAACGAGTTGAAACGTGATGTCGCCCAGTTGATCTGGCCCGGCTCACCAACACACCCAAATCTGACTGCCGACCACCTTGATCAGGCCTTCCGCATGTGTGTGATTGTTTCCCAAGAAGAATCGTTTCTGCGAGAGCGCAAGGCACTCCTTAAAGGCACAGTGATTCCCCGCGACTCGACTTTACGGCGTGTCGGGCCATACATTTGCGAGAACAACGGTTTACTCAAAGTTGATGGACGATAGGAACATGCTGAGCTTCCGGCACGCACTCGACACCCAATAATTATTGCCACTGATCACCCGCTGACCAAGCTCATCATCAATGATCGTCATCTAAAAATTCATCAGGCGGGTGTTGAGCACACTCTTAGTGTCGTTCGTGAACAACTCTATCTCCCCAAGGGACACAGGGCGATCCAACGCACCTTCGCAAGGTGCGAGCCTTTCAAAATTCAACGTTCTTTGCCGAAACCTTTTGGGACCGCTCTTTTGAGAGGTTCGCCATAGTATGGCGAACCTCCCAAAAGAGCATCTCGAGGCGTTTATTCGTGTTTTTACTAATGTTGGCTTAGACTGCTTTGGCCCATTGAGTGTCGTGATTGGTAGGCGATCGAGTAAGAGGTACGGCCTCCTGATCACGTGTCTTTCCTCCCGCGCCATTCACCTAGAAGTTATCGACACTATGGATGCCGACTCGTTTATTATGGCCCTCCGCCGTTTAATCCCGAAGGTGATCTACTCCGATAATGGGACTAATCTGATGGCCGGAAAGAAGGAGCTCGCGCAAGGAATTGCGAATTTAAATTCTGCACGAGTCACGGAAGAGGTCATCAACCGAGGCATCGACTGGCACAAGTCATCATCTTCTGGATACCACTTTGGTAGTGTGTAGAAACGAATTATCGGGTCAAGGAAGGCCGCAATGCGCGCTATTCTCCACTCTAGATCTGTCCCTGACGAGGTGCTTCGTATGGTATTTGCGGAAGTTGCATCAATGTTAAACAGTCAGCCTCTCACTCATGTACACACCGACCCAGCAAAGCCTGAGCCTTTGACGCCAAACCACTTTATACTCGGTGGCGCCCATCCCCACCGCGTACCGCGTTCGACGGTCTGAGAAGAAGAAGATGGAAGCAATCTCAGTTCATTCTCAATCAATGTTGGCGTCGCTGGATGCAGGAATATGTCCCGAGTCTAATAGGGAGAGAAAAATGGGATCAGTCTGCCCGTCCTCTTCAAATTGGTGACCAAGTTCTTATTATGGACGAGAATGCTAAGCGTGGGGAACGGCTTACAGGGACGGTCACTATCGTTCATCCCAGTAGTGATGGAGTAGTTCGGAGAGTCACTGTCAAAACCCCTCGCTCTATAGTAACCCGTCCTGTTGTTAAACTCTGTTCTATTGCAGCTGGCCAGCAGAATTACATCGTCACCGGCCGCCGGACTGCGGCGCACCAGCGCCATATGGATTGATTTTTAGTGGCGCTGGCAACGCTGAGGAGAAGGGAGTAGAAAAAGAGGGGAGAGAGAGCGTGATAGGCAAGAAGAAGACACCGAACGCTAGACAAGTTTTTGATTTTGCCCTTCTCTGAACTGTAAACGAGAGTGAATTATAATAAAAGGAGCCGCTCCCGTCATCAATACACCGCTTTTTATTCCCACGGACCTGATCCGTGACACTACCGCCTAACCGTCGTACCCATGAAAGTCGGTAGGGTTCACCCAGACGACCGAGATCAAGTTGCATTGGTAACCACCTCTCCATACTAGTACAGTCAATCTGACAAAAAAAGCATCAAATTTGAAACTACGTGTTAATTTCGATTTTCTCATATAAAAAAGATCATTTTAGGAGAATCTGCAGTTCAAAGCTCCCGAGAAATTTGGTAAGGAAGATATTTAAATTTATAAAAAACGATAGGATGAAAAATCAAATTTTCATTTGATTTATTGTGGAAATATTTCTAGTTTTTTATGAAAACCAATAAATGAGCTTTGTTAAAAAAAACTAATTTCCTACATTATAAAGTTTGTTTTAACTTATTATAACCTGTGGTTAATTACAATATCATTCATAGTATGTTTGATTGCATCACTCCTATAAGCAGAGTGATAGAGACTATGGTGAAACTACCCCGTTGGAATTTTCCATAAGGCTTCGTCACACCACACGGGGAAACTCAGTATTTTCTTACTCTGTGTAAAACCCGAGAAAGAAAAAATTAAGGGATCATATTTTAAAATGTGTTTAAAAATTAACTTTTTGCTAAATGGTGTCTTTATTTTTAAAAAATTATTTTAAAAATACGGAGTTAAAGAAAATTGCAAGATTAACTTAAGTTCCAATTTTTGTTTAATTTCAATGTAATGTAGTATTTAAAAAAAATTAAAATCTATTGAAAAATCGGTGAGCCGTCGAAAATTTCTTTGTGCGTTTTAACATGAAGCTTATGGGGAAACGAAAAGTTTTAAAATCTCTCCCATATGTAACATAAACGACCTAAAAATACAATCTTAGAATCCTTTAATTCATTGTTTCTTCTACTTCAAGTTTATATTTGTTTTTTGAAGGCGGGACCGATTTTTCTGT
Source organism: Daphnia pulex (assembly GCF_021134715.1). Taxonomy (NCBI): domain Eukaryota; kingdom Metazoa; phylum Arthropoda; class Branchiopoda; order Diplostraca; family Daphniidae; genus Daphnia; species Daphnia pulex. The sequence goes on along the minus strand of NC_060024.1, from coordinate 7,017,972 downwards.
AAGTTATTCATGTTTTTTAGACCCCCCTCTCCAATCGTCAATTTTAGTTTTATGACACAAGCCTGACATTGCTTGCTTCATGTTCTGGATGTCTTTGCTCTTCATGAAGTGTCCCCATTTATTATGAATTTCCTTCCTTGTCAAAGTGGGATTTCCCCCCACCGACAAAGCGGACATAACAAACTTATGGAGCTCTGGGTTTTTCAAAGATTTCTGAAATAAAGAGTAATAGATTAGTCTTTATTGGTATTATCGGTAATAATTAAAATCACTCTTTTCGGCGATAAAGCTTGATGTGGTTCTCGGATATGGCATGGTTGGCGTGTGCCTTACAAAACTTCTCCGGTGCAATTTGAAATTTGCCAAGAACAGGGATGCATACAGCGCGAAATCCAAACTTGCAATTGGCGGCGTACACACATTGATTTGGCCTCAAACCAGTTGCTCTTGTTTTGTGTCGCCCATAGTGGGAACACGTGATAAACACAAACTTAAATTTCCACTTAGGGTCTAACTGATTCTTAACTTTAGCGTTGTAAGCTTCAATACTTACAGTGTCATTAATTTTTAAAGGGAAATTATTCTCTTTTGCAAGAGCGTCAGCAAATTCCAATACATCATCGTAACTGTCAAAATTCTTACCAACAACTAAACTGTCTAACAAAGACATTGTCAAAACAGGAACTTAACAAACTAAGACTAATTATAAGTAGTAAAACAAGAACAAGAAGAGAAACTTAGAGCTAACACAAACTTAATACAAAGTAAAAAACAAACAAAGTAAGAAACAAACAAAAGAAAGAACAATAACTACAAAAACTTACAACTTAAACAAAAACTAAAAGTAAAACTGGTAATCCAACTTAAACTGGTAATACACAAACTTAAAGTAAAGGAAAAGTCAAACGATGAAAAGTAAAATTCAAAGAAAATTCAAATTCAAACTTGGAGGTGAAATTTGGTGGTCAGTCAGCAGTGCAGTGTCATGTCAATCTGGCGCGAAAGATTAATTAAGTCTAAACAGTAAGCCTATTTTCATTGAGTAATTCACGAGATAGCCGCGGGATGAATTCATTAGCTCGTTTTCATAATGTCGCGGTAACTTTTAATATCAAGCGCCCCTAGCGGCGTAACAGTATGAATAACTGACTCAGTATTTTTATTATTAATTGAATGAAGTAATAAATTACAAAACACTTTGTATTTGAACATTAAAGCAAGCCAAAAAACATTTATATACAGCATGCAAAACAAGGAATATGAAAATATTTAAAATTACACATTATGAATGGTGCATGGTGGTTACAGTCAGCCGTCACAGCGCCCCTAGCGGCCTGACGGTTGGTACACGTACACCCAGCCGTCAGAAAGGGGGAGGGTAAGCGCCAACTGTAGACTGTGTAGAGAGGCCCAACCGTCAGTCGTCACAGCGCCCCTAGCGGCCTGGAAAGGAGGTACACCCAGCCGTCAGAAAGGGGGAGGGTTGCTCCAGCCGTCAGGAAGGGGGTAGCTTCGCTCCAGCCGTCAGAAAGAGGGAGGGTACCCCAGCCGTCAGCCGTCAGAGCGCCCCTAGCGGCCTGACGGTGCAATAGTGCAAAACCTCATTCAAGCTCCGTCAGCCTGACGGTGCAATAGCGCAAAACCTCATTCGAGCACCGTCAGCCCGACGGTGCAATAGACCTGACCGAAAATCTTGCTGTTGTCATTGAAGATACGACAGTTACATCACCTTCTATGGAAGCAAGTTCTACTAATTTCGAGTCTAATTTTTTTACTTTTCAGTCACTAGTATATTTATCAAAAGTACTAAAGAATTGGATGTGGTCTTTTGATCAAAGCAAACAAATGATTTTTTGCATTTCGATGGATCAACTACCAAATGGAAATTTTAATGTAAAAAGTGTATGGTTTCAAAACAAACAAGAAGTAATGTATTATGTCAACGGAAAGAACATTCCATCAAGCACTACTGCTTTGTCAAACCATTTCACAACGATTGAAGATATAACGCAATTGATAAAGGATTTCAACGATCGATTCAGCAAATGTAAAAAAAAAAAAAAAAAAAAAAAAAATTGGCAAAACTTGCATAGGTACCTCTGTATTTATGAAACATTGTATGCAAGGAAATGATTCGTGTAAATACATACCCATTTGTAACTACACTAGTAATACGAAAGAGAATAAAATTCAAAGTAACTAAGAATAAAACGTACCATGTCATTACATAATTTTTTTTACACAACCAAACAATAAAATGTAAGAATGTGAGGACACTTAGAAAGATAGGACACTTAGATAAGACTTAGAGGTTTGACAGTTGGATACTTCTACCTTTTTATTATTGTTCACTTCTTGTAGAAAAGTAAGCTGTGATTGGCCAATGAGTTTTTCATAGAACCTTCCTGATTGGCTGGCTTCACGTAGTAGCTGACACACTCACTAGAGGCGCTCATTCCAGTTTCCAAATCGGCTTACGTTTACCCTGAAACCGGGATAGGGAAGCCAACACAGCCGTGAACCGACCAGGCATCTATGGCTCTGCTCTGCTTGCACGAATGAATATTCGATTTTTTAAATCGCGCAACATTGTTGTTAGGGCTCCATGTTCCCAATATATGTTCTGCTGTCAGTGCTGCTACTATGTCGGATTTGTCCGTTTTTGCAGGATTTTCGAAGTGCTTGCATGACATTGGCACGCAAGATTTTGCAGGATTTTCGAATTTTTTGTCGGATTTCTGGTAATTTTTGGGGATTTTTTGAATATCTGGTGATAATTGTATTAATCAATTGAAATTTGCAGTAGACAACAATTGAGACCACTGTGGCGCTGTTGTCTGGTCAACCAACAAGCTTCAAGCGCATCCATCGAAGTTCCAGAAAGGATGGTTAAACGCCTTAAAAGTCAAAGCCAGTGCCACCATTAACTAATGGTAGCGTTGGAAACTCGAGATTTTAATTTAAAACTTTCATCACCGTCTCCCGTCGTTAGCTTTTAACTGTCGGTCAACAGTATCAAAATAATGTTTTACTGTCATCTGTCTGACAAGAAAAGACTTCAAATATACTAGGATAACTAGGAAATTATGTCGGATCGTGTCGGATTTATGCGGGTTATTTTTTTTGCAAGATTTTGCGGGATCTTGAAGAAAATCGTGCAAGATAAAGTGCAGGATTTTTAAAAAAAACGGATTTTCGGGACTTTTTAGGCAACCCTGCACGACTTTGCTATTTCAGAAGTGGCAGCACTGTCTGCTGTTCTCCGTCCGTCAGCTAGGCCTATAAAATTTTGGTTTGGGAATTTTCAGCAGTGCTTCCACTTTCAGGGTTTTTACCCTGTTTTAGGGTTTTTCGACCCATTTAGGGGTTTAAAGACTTTACAGGGTTTTCTATAAATCCAGGGTTTTTTTTCAGGTTTTCCAAAATTTTCAAGTTTTTTTAAAAAACGGTCGCTTCAGCGCTGCTTGACGTAGAAGTTTATAATTTTGCTATGCCTATGCCAACCGCTAGGTACCGCACTGGAGTCTGTAAAGGTTCCAGGAAAGGGGGGATAGGGTCCGTGTCCGTACACCCAGCCGTCAGATGTAGAGACTAGAGAGGGGTACCCCCCAACCGTCAGCCGTCAGAGCGCCCCTAGCGGCCTGACGGTGCAATAGCGCAAAACCCCATTCGAATAGAATTTTCGGTCCTATTCGTTTGACTCTGCTAGCCACTCTGGGCTCGTTTTTTAGCTGTGTTTATCCCAAGAAATTAAGAAATGGTAGCCTAGTTGGAAGAGCGGTTATTGCCCATGAAAGAAGGTGAAGGTTCAAGGCAAAGACGGGCAGAGAATTACCTTTCCTTTTTACAAAAATTTTATCATTTTTTTCAGCGAAATTGATAGAATAACTAATTCTGTAAAAAAAAATGGGAGTTTCATCCAATTTTTTTACAAAATCAGAATTTTTTATTTTTGGCAAGGACGGTGTCTTTTGTCGCTACCATTTAACGAATCAACTTCCGAATCCGAAATGATCAAAGGATGTAAATATAAAATTTTACAGGGTTTTTAAACAAAATTCTATTGTTTTTCGGGGTTTTTTCATTTTAAAAAGCAGGGTTTTTTTGGGGGTTTTTTACTTTAAAAAAAAACCTAGATTAGGGTTTTCTGGCAACGTCCCGGCGTATCTCAGAAACAAAAAGTGGAAGCACTGATTTTCAGGAACAAGTGTAACTTCGGAGCTAGCCATTATGTCTCATTATCTGCGCGTAAAAAATCCCATTCGAACTTTTTAAAACCTGCTTTTCGGTTTCATCCTTACAAATTTTATTCCAGGTTATAAATAAATCATACTCAAATATTCTTGGGGAAAATGGAATGCAACGTACTTTTATCAACAATAACAAAGTACATCTTGTAAGAAATAACTTAATTCCAACAAGATTATATAGCACTTCAAATAGTGTAAACCTTGAGGTGAATATTATTTTAACTATGTATGTTGCTATAAATTAACACATTTTTGTTAGAATCACAGTGAGAAAAAAGATATTCTATATGGAAGTGTAGAGGTTGAGATACGCAGTGGGGAACCAGCAGTGCTGCTAAGCTATGAATGGTTTGCCACTTATGCTGCAAAGCAATTGGGAATAACAATAGGCAAATGGTAAAACTATGATTTTCTAGTTTTCTCTTCTGTGTTGTTCATTTTCTTTTCTATGCTAATTTTTCTCATTTAAAGTTGGGCTCCTCAAAAACCACATCACCATAGACTGACTCTTCTGAAGTCAGTCCATATTTACAAAAAACATAGAGTTCAATATGAAGTTCGAACATATTTTCGTCACATGATTTATGAAAGACTAACAGAATCAACTCTGAAAACTTTTTTGGAGTATATCCAACGAAATGTTCCAGAAGGTGTTTCTCTCAAGGTTTCAAAGGTATTAACGTTATCTTGATATTTATTATTATTTTTTTTACCATTTCATTTTTCTGTAGAAATCATTTATGGATTTGCCAGCGCAATTGACTGATCACGTTCCATCAGTAACTTTGAAATAAATTTCGTAGGTTCGTTGTAAAAATTTAAAGAATTGAATAAACACATAAACGACATGTGTAATGATAAAAAAATTGGGATATTAATCTATACACTCACAGACAATTAAAGAATGCTGGTTTCAAAAAAATTCTACCATTGAAGAAGATAGTAAATTAACCTGGTGCAAATGCAAACTTCCCTTAAATCAAGTGCAATAACAGGGGACAAGAATTAGACTCAATGTCAAGGAGCTGATGGATTACATATAATACAATAGAAACGGTGAAAGTCCAAGCTATCAGATTACATGTAACATTAGATAAGTAACATAGGTAAGCAATAAAACATATCCAACGGCGAAGGGTTAAACGTTGCTGAAAGAAGACAAGAATAGTTCGTTGTTTCCGCACGGAAACTTCCTGCCTAGGATCTTGAACTTCTGATGTTGATGGAAAACGCAACTCTTGGCAGAAAGGTTATACAACATGACGTACATATAATTCATGTATATTACTGTTTCCCAACGCAAACCCGTGTGGACTAGTACCACGAAACTGACAACAGGAAAAAGTAAAGCTCATCAACAGAAGGATGATGAATGCGCAAACTCAAAACAAGAAACGTCGCCAAATTGCTTAAGGTGAATTTGTCGTCGAGTCTGTGATGCTGTTATTACTAGAACCGGCAGTGGCCCAAACTAAATTGGAAAACAAAATTAAAAACAAGTAAATCGAAAAAAGTAAAAAAAGGTGAAAAAACATAAAATTACAAAATAAACACGCTAAACTGAAATACTTAGGAACTAAAAACCCCAAATTCATTGAAAATCGAACAGTCCTTCAATTTTGAAACAACTGAGTAATAGTTTAGTATGACAATACACGAGGGGAGAATCAAGGTAAAGAAAACAAATTAGTCAGCAATCAACAAACACAAAATGAACTAGTACATTCAGATTACGCTAGCGTAATGAGAATCTGTTGTAATACGTTGACGGTCAATGTCGCAACGACTACTACAATAAACACATCACTCATCCAACAAAACCAGATATTTGATAGTTCTACGGATGCACATCTAAAAACTTGACAACCATTTAAAAACTTGTCTAGCCAACATACCCTTATTTATTAAAGGTTGAAAAAATGACAATAATGGAGGCATCTAGTCTAGTTATCTAGTCTTCAAATTCTACTTAATTAAATGTCTTGAAAAGCAAGAACATAGTAGATTGATATAACTTTGTCAGCTTTCACTTTAACTAAGGTGGAACTTTTAAGGAAAGTAAAAGGAATGATCCATATAAGTGTCTCAATGAGTTTTACATGAAGTTGACTAAAGACAAAGAAATGTTATAAATGACAAGAGTCCATCAGCAGCCAAAAGAATGTTGGAAGTAAATTAATTAGATCACCGCTTTCAATTTTAATACAAATTTTCTATGAAATTTTTCCCATAACACCAAAACTGTTTTCAACACTAATTTTAAATTCAAACTAATACATACCTATTATGATGATTAGGATTATCAGTCCAATTACACCCATTACAATCATCATCTAAAGAGAAAGAACAGTATTACACATTTCCATAGCTAATTTATTTTTAATTTAATGTTAGTTTTATCAATCTCACACAAAATCTAGGATTACTCACAATTTATTCCATTATATTCCATTTTAATATTTGATTATGCTATTTCCTTCAATATTATTTCAAGTTTATTCTTACCTTCAAATTCTTCCACCAAAACTTCCTTTTCAATTTTCCAGCTTGTTGTTCAAACTGTGAAGCTCCTTGTTGCAAAGCATCTAATAGAAATGTAAAATTGATAAAACTATATTATATTTATAAAATACTTAATTTTAAACATAGACAACACAAGCAGATCAATCAATGTATAGAAGACACCACAAAAATAGATACCAGATCTGTTCAGCACTAATACTAATTATATTAAATTTAAAATGCACACAAACAATCTGCAACAATTTTAAGTTAAAATTGCTATCACTGATGTTAAACACCTATGTTACCTGCTCTGTCATCTAGCTCTGAAAGTTTTTGGTCTCTCTCCAACACTTTCTCAACATTGACTCGCATGATTCCAACAACCTATCCATAAAAAACATCATCAATAGGTTTTTTAAAACAAAGTATTTAGATAATGACCTCATCCACTTGTGCTTGAGTTTGTTGGAGTCTTTTTTGGGCAGCCATTTGTTGAGGATTCCTTGCTCCACCAACAACTGGAGCTTGACCATCAGCTCCAACTTCTGATCCAGGTGCAGCAGACCTTTAATGCAATTAAACAAGACATTTTACAGCTACAAAATTTTCAGTAATTAAGATTCAATAGCTGGACAATTTAGAATCTAGAATAACTAAAATAGTCGTGGTTAGTTTGTCAATGTCCCAATTGTGGACATTTTCTGACAGAACCCGCCCATCGACACCGATAGCACTCGATTTATGATGTAGGCTTTAGAATAAAGTTACAATTATCTCAAAACGGAAAAAGAAACAGAAGCTGTTCAGTCTGAAATGAGAAGTACAAAATAATTATAACTCTTTCTTACATTTTGATTTCGATTAGGATTGAAAGTTTGACAGTACAATGGAGGAGCCTCTAACGTCTAACATTTAGCAGTATGGACGCTTTTTGACGTCATTCTGGGCATAGCCTACTAGATATAGCAGCGTGTCTCTCTCTTTCTAAAAAAGATTTCTGTCCCACTAACGCCCCTGACTGAGAATGGCTTTTCTGTACCAACTTCAGCGACACCTGTGATGGTTATTAGAACTTCGATCCATGGCCGGCTGCGAATGAACTCGTTCGACGATTCCTAAAATCCTAATCCTAGGCCTATTAGACATTCTTTTTCACATTAAAATTTTTTCAATTAATTTCAAGCTCTTAATTATTTTTCTGAATGCAAAGAAATTAAATCTCTGCAGCAATCCCAACAAAATGTGTTAACTCAATTTCGTATGTATAAATGTCCGACTGATTATAAGCAAGAATCGCGGATTAATCACGAAATTGTCAATTTCATTCTAAATATTCCACAAGAAAAGCTGTTTAGTCATATAAATTATAAATATTACGCTTTTTCCGTATAGGCTAAACCGTTTATTATTAGTGAATGTCACTGCCAAGTGCCAAGTAACCATAAATTACCCCCATGGTCGATAACAAATCTTCACACAAGATGTCTCTACATCACACCAAACGTCTGAACTTGGGGATTCTGCTTGAAAACCGTCAAGTGGAAAATCGGTCGAATTCGAGGAATCCGGATTGCGGATTCTAGGCTTGACTCGCCCGATTGGCCGAGTTGATAGTTTCATTATTAGAACTAGGGGTATACAAAATTTCATCGTTTCAGGATTTCATTGTTTGGTTTTTCTATATGATTATTAATTGGCTTAGTTAAATGTACCAGTATTTTATGCTAAGGTTCTTCATGTTCTTTTTTAATAAGAAGTTACAGTTTGAGCTTATACTGTTTCGGAATTTTCTGTTTTGTTAGTGTGTTTTTCGTAACATTTGAATGCTCCAAATTGTTCTATTGTTATGAACATTCTATCAAAAGAATTCTGAAAGTTCAGTTATGCACAGTCGGAAATGGGTTAGAAAACAGTCGTAACCTTGCATCATTAAGTCAAAATTCATTTCACAGTCTGAGTATTTGGTAAGAAATGGATGTTGGACTTAGAGTGGTTCGAGGCCCAGATTGGAAATGGGTAAGTCAATAACAACACAAGTTAAATGTTTACATTAGGCATTAACTCTTTCTCCAGCCCCTTTATTAAACCACAATGATAATAAACATGATAGTAGTATATTCAGTAAGTGAACAATAAGAGACTTTATTGTATACAACCAGCAGTTGAAGCCTGACTGTGGTAATAGAGTTGTATACCCACTTTTCAAGATTTCCGACACACCATTTATCTGTTAAAATCTTGAATTTAAGCAATTTTTATTTATGCCCATAGTTCAAAATTATTTTAAAAGATCTTTTGGTTGAACAATGTTAAGTAAATTGTTTAAGTACAATATACCTACACAATAAGGTTCAATGGTTTGGGGAGAATATTGAAAATTCATTTTTAGACAATAGAAGTAGAAACTCTGTTTCTGTATATCTGTTTCAACTATAGTAAAATAATTTTAATTTGGGTTTGTCAACTAGATAAGTTTCAATTTGAAAAGATCCGTTATTATTGGTATCGATTTCGGATTCAAGGCCTTCGACTGGAATTTGTGTACTAAAATTGACATTATTTTCTTATACATTGATTAATTTTGAAATCAAACGTGTTAGACCTATTTTTATCTTCCGTGTATTGTAAAACAACGCTTTTTTGTAAACCTAAATAATAATTGATCAAAATCAAAATGTAAATTTTCATATATTTGTACAGGGCAATCAAGATGGTGGTGATGGAAATATTGGAACTGTTGTAGAAATTGGTAAACTTGGAAGCCCATCAAGTCCTGATAAAACAGTAGTTGTTCAGTGGGATGCTGGAGCTAGGACAAATTATCGTGTTGGTTATCAAGGAGCTTATGACTTAAGGGTAGGTTAAACCAACTATTCATTTATTATCTGAAATTTGTTTATTTTCAATCATAAAATCTATTGGAATTTAGGTATGTGATAATGCCACTGTTGGTGTGAAGTTTCAAAACATTGTATGTGATGGATGCAAGTGCCAAGGAATCTCAGGAATGAGATGGAAGTGCCAATTGTGCAAAGATTTTGACTTGTGCACATCTTGTTTTATGGAAGATAAACATGATCTGGCTCACCCATTCTCACGCTACGAAAATTCATCTTCTTTTGGGTAATTTGAGTTCTGGATTCGTTCATTCTTTGCATTATCAAAATTTTTGAACTTCCAGTGTTGCATTGGAAAAACGACAAAATATGTCTAAAGTTCAGGTCAAAGGTATATTCGTAGGGGCCAAAGTCGTCCGAGGTCCTGATTGGGATTGGGGAAATCAGGTAAAAATATTTGTCAATGTGTAGGCTATTATCAATTCAATCAAAGCAGATCTTGTAATAATTCATTGATTGAATGCATTCGTAATGCCTTTTTGCCAGTAATGAACTATGATCATTTGGCTTTTTGCTGCCATTGTTCATGAAACACATGTTGTTTGTTAACCTAGGATGGCGGGGAAGGGAAAATTGGAAGAGTCGTCGATGTTCGCGGTTGGGATAATGAATCTGGTCGCAGTGTTGCCAACGTAGCTTGGGCTTCCTCCGGCTCAACGAATGTTTATCGTCTCGGACACAAGGGTAAAGTGGATCTCAAGTTGGTCCATGCTGCAGTTGGTGGATTTTACTATCGGGAAGCCCTTCCAGTTTTGGGGTTATCCAGCGATTCCGCGAGTAGAACTCCGCGGGGTCCTGGCTCACCTGGTGGTGTCCCTGCGTTCAGCGTAGGTGACAAAGTCAAAGTCACCGTTGACGCCGATCGACTTCGAGAAATGCAAGAAGGTCACGGAGGATGGAACCCGCGCATGGCAGAGGTAAGTTGAATTCACCTTTTGGAAAATGAATGATTGTCTCAAGCAGTTGGATGGCAAATTGGCAATAACTCTTTGATGCCAACAGTGTATAGGACACGTCGGAACGGTTCATCGTGTCACTGAACGAGGAGATATTCGAGTTCAATTCGATGGCAGCAATCAACGTTGGACTTTCCATCCGCGAGCCATTTATCGTTTATCTGCTTTTTCCGTTGGCGATGCAGTAAGGTTGACGGATGACATAGCTCATGTGAAACTACTGCAGCGAGGCCATGGAGAGTGGGTGGATGTAATGCGGTCGGTAAGTGTACTTTGATAGACTTCGGACATCAATTGTAGTGACGTCGCCTTTTCTCCCTTCTACTTGTAGTTGATTGAATTTGTTTCAAGTTGTTGGGAAACCGAATCGAAACATGAAAGCGTTCGCCGGTTAGCTGTAAATGTCTGGTAGGAGGGGAAATGGCAGTCACTTCTAAAAATAGAATTTGAAAAAGAAAACTAGCGTCTGATTTATTGAAACAAATGAAATCTTTCCAGGCTCTGGGGAAAATCGGAAAGGTGACCAAAGTATATGACGACGGTGATCTAAGAGTTACAGTTGATGGGCAGACGTGGACACTGAATCCTTTGTGTCTCACTCCTTTACCCGGTTCGGCGACCGAACTGCACAACACCATGGCTGCAAGCATTCGACAGGAACATATAAGTTGGTCTTTCCAATCACCACTACTTTCCTTTTACATACCATTTATTTTTTTGTTTTCTTGTTCTTCTTCTTCAACTCAACGTTACAGATCCGCTGGCTTCGTTGCTCTCTCACCTGCTTGTAAGTGGCCCTAAGCAGCCGTTGCAGTTGTCCCCTCTCTCGCAGCCGTCACAACAACCAGGGACGTTTAGCGAAGGCACCGTGGCTGATCGGCTTGTAAGAGCGGCCGCTCAAGGCCAATTTAATATTTTCGAACAGCTCTTGCTACAGCATCCTGATAAAGCCGATGCCAAAAGCAGTGGGAAGACTTGCCTTCAGGTTGCGTCTCACCAGGGCCACACTGAACTCGTTGGATTGCTACTGTCCAAGATGGCATCGATGGAGATTGCTGACGATGACGGTGATACAGCATTACATTATGCTGCTTTTGGGTAATCGGATCATTTCATTTTCGTGTAGCCAAACGACTAAAACATTGATTTCTCCTTTGCCAAATGATTTCCTGACAGCAATCAGCCCGAGGTTATGGAATTGCTCATAAAAAAAGGCGCTGTTATTGACAGTACAAACCGTGGCCGATGTACTCCGTTGCATGTGGCCGTCAACAAGCAATTTCCCAGTTGTGTTCAAATGCTTCTCAAATACGGATGTGACGTCAATGTTCAAGTACGTATACCTTGATAATAATAAGCAGATGACTTGTGGGCGTCAAATTGGGATTCTTCTTTTGAACCTGCTCCAGGATTCGTACGGAGATACTGCTCTGCACGATGCCATAGGCAAGGAAAATGCTGACATTATCGAAGCTTTGGCTTCGGCATCAGCCGTTGACTTCACTCTGAGAAACAAGCGAGGTTTCAACGTTCTTCATCATGCAGCTCTCAAAGGCAATTACTTGTAAGTAGCGACTTGTATTTTAGTCCAAATGAGTCCGACATGCATAATTCATACAAACCTGGCGACACGTCCTCAGTGCTGCTGAGCGCATTCTAATGCGCAGTCGGCAACTTGTCGACGTGAAAAAGGATGATGGATTCGCCGCCCTTCACCTAGCTAGTTTAAATGGACATGTTCAGGTAGGTAGCTATTTTAGAGCACGTTTTTCTTTGAACCATTCATTATTTGTTTTGTTTTTGCTTTGTTTTTGCTTTTTTTTGTTTTTTTTGTTTTTTTTAGATGGGAAAACTATTATTGGATCTCGGGCAGTGCTCTGTGGATACTTTAAACAATAGAAGACAGACACCACTACTCTTAGCTGTGTCTCAAGGACATGCTTCTCTTGTCGAGCTTTTAGTGGAAGCCGGCGCGGATGTAACGGCTGCCGATGAAGACGGTGATACCGGAATCCACGTTGCCTGTCTCAAGTTGCATTCTCTTCAAGGAGAAGCCAGTCGCACCTTGTCACCCAACATTTTTAATGTAAGTTATTTTGTTTTTTTTGTTTTTATCTTTCATCACTTACGATAATTGTTCAATTGTCATTTCTCATCAAAGATCCAGCAGTCGTTACATTCGAACGGTCGAAATCCAAATCACACCCTAGCGCTTGCAATCGCCTGTTATTTGGTGCAACTTGGATGTAATCCGGAAGCCCGGAATCGCCGGAACAAAACGTGTGCCGACCTCATTGCCGACGTATCTGTTTGGGAAACTTTGGTAAGCCACGTTCATCACCGCCCATCCCTCTCTCCCCCGTTGGTTGTCGGGGAAGTGGCTACCGATTGCGATTCTATGGTTTGTCCGGTTGAGACAAAAGACAAGGCTGCCTCAACCGTTCAACCATCACCTCCGTCCAGCGGATTGGAATGCATTGTCTGTTACGAAAGTCCACCCACCGTTCGGTTTGAGCCTTGTGGGCATATCGTCACTTGTTTTGATTGTGCTCTACGGATGAAAAAATGTTTGAAATGTCACATTGTGATCGCTCTCAAATCAAATTCAGGTATATTAAGAATCTTTTTTCATTCTTTTTTTTCTCGTTTTATCTAATGATTCCAAATTATTTCTTTTCTCATAGACGGAACTCCAATATTATGTCCATCGTCTCAACCTAGTGAAGATAGGTTAAGATATTTGGAATCTCGTATTGCTGAGATAGAGGAAACTTACACTTGTTCCATTTGTATGGAACGCCGAAGAAATGTGGTAAGATAAACGACATTTCATTCATTATTATCCATACTAATATTGAATTTATTGCAGGCATTCCTTTGTGGCCATGGAGCGTGTGACAGCTGCTCGCAAACTTTACGTACTTGTCATATGTGCCGTAAATTGATAGCTCGTAAAATTAATCTGTACTGAACAGAGAACAGGCAGGAATTGCAAAGTCGAAGTCAAATTATATCTAAATGGGTCAGCTACCACTTACTTGTATAAAGTAATAAGGCAATCTTTTACTCTAACCTTTCTCCGTTTCACATTTAAAAAAAAATACGTGGTAACTTGGCTTTACAAACTGCAAAAATGGGTCGTCGAAATCGCGCCTCCTGCACACTTATCAACGCACTTCATTGTGTCAATTTTAATATGTAGTCTTTGTTTTTCGTGTACTGTTTTCGGGTTGTATTTGAGAATTCGTTGTGCCTTAACCGTTCTACAACAGGCTGACAATTATTTCAGATCTGAAGCCACACGGTACTTAATTATTATTTTGTAAATTTAAATATGTTGTCAAACTATAAAGTGGCGTGATACAAAAATAGTATGGATGTATGATTTTGTTTGGTGTTTAGTACAATTCGTACCATCTTTGCTTGTTTGCTTAACTATATAAAATTGTCACAAAAATCAAACATTATTATTGCTGCCCTTCAATCAATAACAATACTATTGCATAGATACTGCATTATATAGAAGGTTCCCTGTTATGTATTAGTAGCGTCATTAACTCCGTCTCTATTTCGGGGTTATTTTGATTTATCCTACATAAATTTGCTATTTATCCCACACAAACGTACAGCTATTTCGAGTTTTTTTTTTTTTTTTTTTTTTTACAGGACATGAGTTTTGTGTGGAGGGAATCTTCTTCCTTCCAATCGCAAAAGGTCGTCAAAATTGATGATATCTTGTTTAAAGAATAACAAGAGATGCATAAATATGCTCTTTAAGCAATAGAGTACCAGCTTAGAAAGTTCAGAAGGTGTATTGTCTTGATAAAGCTAAACTTTATGTTTCAAACTTTTGGAAGTTTCAGTCTCGTATTCAATTTCAAGCCTTGGTTTCCTTCTTATGTTTTCTTTAATGGAATCTGTTGATTGCGCTTTGTTAACTTGAATGTCTTCAACGTCGGATTCACCTTCCAGCTCAGCTTCTAAATCACTATCAGCTTCAACATATTCAATCTCTTCATTTTCACTCTCTTCTTCCAACTCTTTCTCAAGCTCTTCATCAAGTTCCTGGTAAATACCAATTTATGGATAATGATTGATGTAACAACTGACAATTTGTAAATTTGACTCCACATACCCCTTCTTCCTCTTCATTTTCATCATCTTCTCCATATTCCTCAGGCTCAACTTCTTCTTCTTCCTCTTCTTCCAAAGCTTTATTGAAAGCAACTTGAGGGAAGTTGTAGATATCACCATACTAAAAATGATTTCATTATAATAAGATGCTATTTTAATTAATATAAAATAATCATACAGTTCCACGCTTCAGACGTTCCAGTAGTTCCTTTTCAATAGCGGAATCTAAACGAGCAGCAACCAAAGCCTTTTCTTCTCGACGACGTTCACGTCTATCCTGTTTCCTCTGGATTGGAACTAATTTTTTCCTATAGCATAATACAACAGAGCATTTAGAAAATGAGGAACATATTGTGTGAATTCACTTACTGTCTTCGCAGCCTTAATTTCCTCATGCGTATTAAATATTGTGAGATTTTAAGCAGTCGCTGTTTGCATTTCTGTTTAAGAAAACCTGGCCAGTACACAAGGTATTCATTGATTTGACGAAGAGCTTTCTCCAAACTTTTTGACAGCTTCACTTTTTCCCACATATTTCGAGGAAATCCAGACCTTCAAATATAAACATTACATAAACATACTGCCTAATCAGGCAACAGTTTTCAATTGAATTTACCTTTCAACTGTTTTCATATAAAGAAAGCAGTTTCCATCTTCTTCCCTTACCGTAGCATACTGACTGTTGGCAAGTGGGCAGGATGAACGGTTGCACAGTCCAGTAAGATTATACTCATTTCTGCAGAACCTTTGAGTTTTAGTGCTATAAAAATATGATAGAATTAAAACCTATTGCCAGTAATATGTGCAAGAAATGCCCTACTTCACTTTATAAGAACAAAATGATTTGTTTATGATCGACCAAACAATCTAGAATAGAGATTTCAAAAATTAGTTGTAGGTCTCTGAAAATAGAAAAAGTGAATTGTAATTTACATCATCATTTTCCATCTTCTATGGCTATGTATTGCTTTGCAATTAAAAGTTTGTCTTTGCTCTGTTAAAAATGACTTTAGACATGTGCTTGCGCAGCTATGCAGACGGACTCTGAGACTAACAGTCAAACAGAGATGTGAGGTCTGAACAGGGAAAAAGAGCCGCGAATACTGCTGCCCTCTGGGGTCGTATCCGTGATTGTTTTTTGTTGTTTTGCATAATAATATATAAATAATAAATTGATAAATTGTTTTTATTTATCAAATCGTTAACTGAAATTAACTTTTATAAAACCGATCGCTGTTCTTTTAATTTTATGATCAGAAAATATTGCAGTGTTTCAGAGTTTCAGTGCATAAAAACATTATTCAGCAGCTACAGCAACAGTGCTACCAGAGCCACTGGCTCTGGTCAGTCTGGTGCTACATCTAGTTCCTACTTACTATTTCTTATTGCTAGTAGTAGGGTAAATTAGACAGAGTTAGACTTGTTTACAAGTGTACAATAGTCAATTTTGTATTTATGTCATTATCGTGTAATGTTTCATCAATTTATTTTACTAAAACATACGGATCGCAGAATACTAGGAAAGAGCAGGGCTAGAACGGGCTAGAACGGGCTAGAAAAAACAAAAAATCGAAAAAATAGCCCAGTAGCAGACTCAGCCATCTGTTTGTTTCTGTCATAGCAGATGCTAGCCATAGCTATAAGAATCTGGTAGATCTGTTAAAGGTATTTTCGGGGCTGTAACCATAGGCAGTAGAATAGTGGTTACCCAACTGCTATTTTAACTCCTTTCGATTTTTTCGCCGAAAAGCTGCAACAAATATCGCGTAACGCTTGCGGAAAAAGGGGACAAATATCGATATAATTTCCCTCTTATTATAAGCGCTATCTAAGATGGCATTTTTACTTTTTATAAGAGTTAAGTGGTTATGAGCGGTTTTAGATTTAAAAAAAAAAAACAAAAAAAACAGTGAGTGACATCCGCTGCATTTAAAGATTGCCCGCTGCAGCCGACAGAGATGCGCGCGGGGTGTGGTCGGCAGAGGCGCTGCCTTGAAGCTGAGGGTGGTGAGAGGGGTCCTAGACGTTGCGGAGAGGCCATCAGCGACGTTCAGGCAGGCGACGTTCAGGCCAGGTTGGAATGTCCCGATGTGGGATGTTCGATTGTGGGAATAATCATGGAACATTGACTAATAGGACACGAATGTGGGCGGCCTGCCGGCCGCAGACGAATGTGGGCGAAAGTGGCCTGAAAGTCCCCGGCCACTGGCTTGAATGTCCAAATCCTTTCAGGCCAGTGGCGGCAGTAGGTAATTTTCAATTTCAAAGTTTTGAGTCTCTACATACCCTGTTTTAGCGTATTTAGATCAATATTTTTAGAAGTTGGGAAGGAATTTTTTTTTCTGTCAAGACAGTTTAAGCAAGTTTTAGCATTTACGGAAGTTTTTCTTAACAAGTCCAACAAAAAAAACAATTTTGAGCAGCAAATGCCAAAACAAGAGAAAATAGATAGAAAAAGGGAGATACAAAGAGATTTTGGTACGTAAATTTGATGAGGATCACGAAAATCAGTCAAGCAGATAAAGATTTACAATATTAGGTGATACAATTTATGTAACACCATTTCAAATTGAAATTCCCAAGTTAAATCAACTCAAAACAAGTCCTCCCCAGGCACTGGCCTGAACGTCACTGGCCTGAACGTCGTAGATCCGTGAAGAGGGAAGTTGAACACGGACCCGTAACGGGGGGAAAAAGGGGATTGGAGACTATTTCGTCTGCCGCATTTTCCACTTTTGAAAAAATGCAACTCAACATGCGGACAAGGTTTAGGTGATACATCTAGCACAGTCACATCAGTCCCATATATAGTCATTAGTCATTGGAAGAAGGGCTTTTCGTTGTTCTTCTAGATCTGAAAAGAGGAACCAAGAGGAACGACATTGAGATGTATGAGGTTCTTTTTTCCTGCATTTTTCTCACTATTTTGTTCTTCATTTTAATTTCTTTTGAGATATGTCAAGTACAAACCCGTCGGCACCCGCGGAAGTAATCGAGAGAGCGGAAATCGTAACTCATGGTTTAGTAGGTTTACATCATAGTTTCTTTGAATTAAAATAGCCTAATACGTTCAAAAATTAGCAAGCGTTCTCATCACCTCAAGGATCGTCTTATGGGAAAACAAACGAATTTAACAGTTAACTATTTTGAAATTTCATTTCGTGTAGTCTAGCTCTGGCGCAATCGTGATATCTTTTCTTATTAGACGCTTATAAATTACTACATTATCGTACATTATATAATATATAGGCCTTTATTATATAGTTCCGTTTGATTGTAAATTTGCAATATTTGATCTTGAGGACGTCCGATGTTAATCCTTGACTCGACATTGCATTTCCTTTTCTCATCTTATTGTACGTAACATCAAATCAATATTCAAAGAGTTGATAAAATTAGTAGAGATAAGGCTGATGTGAGTTTCTCCGATCTTTTTGGCATCAATATTCAATACCTATTTCATATTTCAATATGTTTTATGGTGAACCTAAATATGAAAAATTGAAAACTTAGCTTTCGATCTGTTCAATAGGCCTAGCACATAGGTTATGGGGCCTGTGGCCTACGTAGCTACAGTTTTTTAAATTAATTAATTTATTTTTATTTTTATTAAGATGCTTTTTTAAAATCACGTAATCTTATCAGTTTACGGTCTTGTCCATTCTTTCCCGTGGACGAATTGCGTATCGCCTCAGCCCCGTGAAAAATTGTTTATTGATGTGTTGTCATGTATGCTCATACGAGAAGCTCGATCGAGAAGAAGCTTTAAATGAGTAAATTCGCCATCCAATAATGTTGGGACAGTTTTGCATAACCAAAAAAATAAAAATAAATTTTGATTAAAATCATTAAAATCTGTTTATGTAACTGTTGTTGTCACAAATATGATATGAGCGAAGATGCACTTGCTTTCAAATTAAAAAAAAAAACGTGATTTTAAATTCAAATAACTTTGTGTTAGGCTTACTTTACAAATAACCGTAGCCGACCGTAGCTGTGATACATTTCAAAAAAATAGATTAAAATATAAAAGCCTACAAGTCGTTTACATAGCCTTGATGAGACTTTAGGCCTGCCTATACACATTTTTTGCGCAAACAATTTTTTTATTAGAACAACCTCGAGAACGATCGACGATACCACATTGACCATTGCAAAACTATTTTTCGTTGATGTGTTCATCCCTGTCAAAATCATCGTCACCTTTCCAGTTTCCAGCCCTATTTTGCACTATAATTTTTACCTACAACTTATCAATGTCATTGTTTTTTCGTGGACTTCAATCCAGCCATTTTGTTCCTATAGAAGCCATGTATAGTGATCATTTTCATACAATGTTGAGTATGTCAATGGCTGCGAGTCAAAATGAGCTTTATTATGTTTCATCTTTCGTCAGCTTTTTGAATTCATATTGTAGCCAGCTTACAACTTGTTTGTAGGCCTATTGCAATAATTTAATGGAACTTTGCGTTTTATTATGAATCGTAGTATCAAAGCTAAATATCTCTTCTCGTAATAAGGCAAAAAGATGGGATAATTAATGAGGAGGGAAATTAAACATAAAAAGATAGCGCGACAGACTGGTCCGTTGTCGCTTCAACACAAATGACATTGATTGACATGCAAATATCCGGGAAATTTAAGCAATCACTTGAAAAACGGAAACGTGTTTTTTTTTTTTTAAGATTGAGGTTCCAAATAAAAACAAGATCTGAATAAACTTATGGTAATTCTGTCAGGTTACCACAATAGTTAAGTTCCGAAGGGATGCTCGAATAGTCTACTCCTTGTTGATGCTGCTGATGTATCTGGTAACTTGCATTCATGATGGACATTTCACCTCGAGAACTGCATTGATAGTGCGGAAGTTGTCGTTGGTTTTGAGGTTGGTGTTCTTCCGCTGCCAAACAATCATGATGGAGATTGAAATTATCAACGCTGGACATGGGAGAGTCTGATCCGCTATCCGACGAAGAATTCGATTGCCCATTACCGGATTTATTAAACATGAAAGGCCAGCTCTGTATAAATCATTCGTGAAAAAGGAAATTACATCTCAAAGTTCTAGTCAAACTTTAGCAATGGCATACCGGAAAGGTAAATAAAAAAAAATACCGAATAATACAAATAATTGCCAAAAATGAAATGTTAGTTAATGGTTTTAAAATTAGAATCGACGTTTGTCGCATTGGATTTAACACATCAGTGACTATAGTTATATATAGTGAGATTTGTTCAAAGATTTGTCCTTAAACCCTTAAACAAATAAAGCAGAATCATTTTCATTATTTAATGCCAGGTGGACACAGCAGTTAGCCTCGGTGTTGGCCCAAACGTTAAAGACTTTTTAGAGACTTTTCAGCCTGTGTGCGCGTTCCTCTACTTATAGTCTTGTTGAAAGTAAAAGAACATTAACGTCAATGATGCCACGCGAAAGCCCGAAGAAACCCAGCTGGGAACTCAATTCTATTTTTTTTTTCCTTCTCTCTCTCTCCCCGCTATCTTCCGCTAGTAGTTGAAACGTCTTCTTTTGTGTTCTTCTTCATTCCCTTAATTTTTATTTGTTTTTTATTTTTGTGTTGTTTTTTAAATGTTTTAATTCTTTTTTTTTTTTTTTCGTTGTAAAGCTACATAATTTGATTGACTTGTGCAAGTTTTCTCTAAAAATGTTGTCCGGAGTCAAGTTGGCAATTTCTTGCTCTGACTGCAACTATTTCACGTATTGACTTCATTAAGCTTTGAAATGAAAACAAATCTTGATCCAAGTAATGAACAACAGGACTAAATAGGTCTAAATGTCGCATCAAAGATTTGCAGTAATTGCGCTACGTACCTAAAACAATATTAAGAATTTAGCATTGCTCGGTGCATGGTCTAAAAATGAGTTTGATTTCTACACATGTCAACACTTTCATTTCAAAACTTTTCTTTTTCCAGAAGTGTTAGATATTTCTTTACATCTATCAATCTATACCGTCATCGTTCTGATCATACTAGTTGCATATTGCTGGAGTATACTTGGAGAGTACTATACTAATTGCATACGGTATTAGGCCTACTACCAGGTATTTCCAATCAATTGAAAATCGAACAATCGAAAAAAGAGAAACCTGTTCAGTTATTTTGTTAGGACATGCATTTCAGACTCCCAAACGGTTGCTTGTTCCTTTCAGGTTAAAACGCATTTGTATGAATTTATGGCCCAAGAATGAAGAGGAAATCTTGTGTAGGTAAAAAAAAAAAAAAAAAAAAAAACTGTTTCTGAACGATAAAAACCACGTCGTTTGTAAACGCTTGTGAGATATAGTCGTGAACGTACTGAAACCGCCGGCTAGTCAGCAGTAAGGTATAGTCAAACTCGCCAGAAAATTGCTGCCTGCTGCCAATCAGCCATCATTTTGATTTGAGGCTATTGCATGCGGTTATGGGTTATCCTAATTGGAGTGACCCTAATCGGTTTGAAATGCAGCCTACCATCGACACGACTGGATGCTGAGATGAAGAAACGGGAGAAGTTCTTCCTGCACCACCCTCGACTAGAACCGCTCGCAGATGTCCGATGTAAGTGGTGGCCAACCGAAGAGTGTCCAGTTTGGATAGTTTCGTATCGGCCGGCACCCAGGGTAGAGTCGTCTTCAATCGGCAGAAAGCTCGGCTAAGCACACGCATCCGGGCCCGCTCTCTAGCATTCGCCGCTGTTGGGGAGAATCGGGGAAATCAGAAACGTACAATACGTACGTACAATACAGCCAAATTATCTCCTAGATTTCACATCGTCACGTATTCCTTGTGAAATCTAACGTGACAATCTAACGTGACGATTGATGGACTGTTTACCATTTCGCTGTTGGGGCTTCTCTTTCATGAGAGTCGACCGATGATGGAGGTGTTGCGAATATCCACGCCCTGCCGAAGAGATCGTCACGTTTATCGCATCCTTTCTTCGTCGCGGCATCTATAAAAAAGATATATAGTCGCATTAGTCCACGAAGATTTGTCATTGCCTCGGCAAATAACGAAGTCAATTAATGTGCGTTAATAGTGTATTGATTCCACGGTTATGTATTATTGATTGTCTTGTCATATCAAATTGACTATCGGTACTCCTCACATCACGATTGACGAATTTGAATAGAATATACTAATATAGGCCCCTGTGGCAACCGCAATACCCCCCCCCCCCCCTGAGGTTAGAGGAGCGAATCAGTGAAGTCAACTACTTACTTGCTTTACTTCAAGATCCTTTGAGCAAAGTCACAAAATAAAAGGAAAACTGAATTGCACGCCGAAAAAGGATGTTAAACTAGGAGCAAACCATAAGAGGATTGATCACTGAGCTGGTAGATTCGTCTTTAAAAGACAAAATTAGAATGCAGCAGGACTATTCACCGTTTTCGGTTGACTTTCGAGTTTCGACTTCGGCGGTCATCGACGGCGGAAGGGTGGAGCTTTGCGTTCTCAGACCACTCCCAGCGCCAATAGCACGGGCAAACCCCTGGACCCTAATCGACCAATGAAGCGAGCACACTTGAAAGGC
Organism: Daphnia pulex; assembly: GCF_021134715.1. Taxonomy (NCBI): domain Eukaryota; kingdom Metazoa; phylum Arthropoda; class Branchiopoda; order Diplostraca; family Daphniidae; genus Daphnia; species Daphnia pulex. Next base: position 6,995,693 of record NC_060024.1, on the reverse strand, counting down.
CAGCTGAGGTACTTCAAAGGCCACGACGGCGTCAGAATACAGGGCCAGGAAAAACAGTGGCCGTGCATGGCCCATGCTGTGCCTCTTTCCTGTTCAACCAAACACCGGGTGACTGCCGCCTCCGCTCCGCTCTCCGACTTTCCTGTAGTACAAGTTTACGTAAACATGACATCTACACAAATCAAAAATTTTAAAAATATATAATAAATAACAAGATAGGCCTAAGAATTCAATGTCGATTTGGCCATTGCTGAAAAACTATAATGGATAATAAAAGTTATCGGCAATTAGGCCTACGTACTATGTTGCAATAAAATGTATTGTACTGCAAACCATAAAAAAAACTATGGGTTGATCATTTGATCTTTGTTAGGACTCTGTATTATACATAAGGAGAGATTTAGTCTTTGCTGTGTTGCAAAAGTGGTAGGCCTGATAATATCGGAAATGCGTCAAAGAGGCGTGGGAAGTCAAAATGTGTGGCTGCTTTATCTAATTAGAAATGAGCTTCGATTGCCGAATCTAGTTTTATGGCCCTCCCAACGGCGGCTCTCCTTTGAGATCACACGCCATTTGAAGAGGCTGTTGAGAGTTGGTTGGGCCTTGTTTTCCGCCACAATGCCAGCAAGACGTGGCTCGGCACATTTGTTTATTGTTGTTCCTCGATGGAATTTGACCATGTACCCAGCTGAAACATCAACAACCCTCTTAAACATGGCGGGACGGTAAACGCTTCCGTTCTTGTCTATCCCTCATCTTGTTATCGCTCTATTGTTCATCACCAGCATGTAACCAAAACACTTGGGCGTTCATTCCTTTCTCGTTATCATTTGAGGCATTCTTTCCATTTTAACGTAGGCCTATCCCGCGTATAACGCAGCGCTATACAGTCAAACTCAATCATGATATCCAACTGTCGCCAACTGTTGAGTTGGTTTTCTTCCGTTTTCTTCGGTTTAATTCTTTTATGAGTTTTATCTTTATTATCAGAAGAAACCTTTGGCGATCAAAAGTAAATCAATTTATTATAGTCAACTCACTTCACTTAAACTTTTTATCAAAATCTAATGAACTTCAAGTTGAGCGAGAAGAAAAGTTCATGGAAATGCCATTGTTTTAACCACAATGAGGCACAATAAGCAGAAACGCACATAAGAATGAATTGGTATGACCGCTTCAAATCTGAAAAGATGGGTGTAGAAACCATTTGAACCTTTATTTGTGCGTGTGCCCAATGTCTTTTAGTTGCCGAAGGATTGCGGACACCATCCACTAGGCAGGCCGGGTCATGGCCTGTCATCGGACCACTTTGCAACCGAAACCACCCCAAAAGCTCAAAGCAATTCACTCACTCATCGGTCTCCCACTCTTCCCCAATAGGTCGACTCGACCGGCGATATATAACAACTCTTTCATGGCCTCATGGGGGAGTTTGGCCAATGCATGACAGGACAGCAGGAGTGATGCCTTCAGCTTTATTCCGCTTTGTTCTTCCTACTAGAATTCTTCTATTTGTATACCAGTCTATACGTACGTTTGTATCAGAGAAAGTTGAAGCGATCAACACGATTTTGTAATGCAGTCGTTTGAAAAAATGATTCGAAAACTATTTTGAGTCAACGTCTGACAAATTTGCCATCATCGTGGAAATAAAGGGGAGAGACAAGGGTTGCTAACGCTAACCCCAATCGGCACATGACATAGTTCCCTGGTGATGGTGTTGACCCGCTGGCCCGACTTGGTCGTACAACACTCGTGTGAATTCTACGTGAAGACGACCGTGATATGGCACTCCTTGCTTCCATGGGGTGCTTGCAGGCTATAGCTATATCAAATATCCGAAATTCGAACTCGTCCCCGAACTTAAAGAGACTGCACTGAATGAGTTGACTCGTTCCACCAGCATTCCACTCTCTACACTATTACGGCAGTTCTTTCTGTGGACCCGTCGCCGAGTACATGCCAACTTCACCAGTTCTCGCTCTTACAGGTCAAAGGCTGCAAGGACACGCATTTGTATTTCGAGTCTATTGGTCTACCTATTTCTTCAACACTCCCCACTGAATGGAAGTGACGAAAGAATGATTATCGCCACTGCTGAATAGCTTTACTCAGATAAAGAACGTAATGTTTTTTTTTTTTTGAAATTTAATTTTTGAAATTTGTTATTCCATGTGCGAATCAATTTGAATGAGAAAAATCACAAATTTTGGATAGCTTCGTGCTAGCATAAGTGAAACAGAAAGTAAAATCTACTTCGTATTCAAAATATAAGATACTTTACCAGGTTAAACTTTATAATCATCGGTGACTATTGCAAAATGTGCGGGAAAGAATAATATACAACGTTTTCCTTCTGCTTCAAAATAATGGCAACACGATTGCCTTTACGCAAACCACACAAAAATTTCATGATTTTTCGCGAATCAAGCAATATAAAGTGGGCACATTTTAATTCAGAGAACACACATATCGGTTGAGTATAATCAAAAGTTTATATTTTCTTCTTAATTAATTGAGTGTCTCTTTAAAGAGACACTCAAACTCGGCAAGAATTTTATGACAGTAGGCCCGGGCGATTTATTTATTGGCATCAAATCTAAGGTCACTAGGGATCAAGAATCAATTCTCCATAATAGGCGGTAATAGTTTTTATTTTATTATTCAAGATGTTTTGTTCGATTTCAGCTTTACCATCAGTGGCGAGTCCAATCAGCTGTAATAAATATTGTAAGATATTCAAAAATGAAATGAGATTTAAAAAAATTTCAATCGATTTCTTTCCTTACTTGATCTACATTAGTGTTCCTTGGAAGAAAGTAAGCCAGGTTTGATGTAATCTTTTGTGCTGCTTTGAATATGTCGAATCCGTTAGGTTGCATATCTTCCAAACAAAATTGGGGCGCTGAGAGATATTTCGGTCCACCCCACTAATATAAAAGAAAAAAAGAAATATATAAGTAAATCTTAAGTTCATTAATAATCCAGCAATTTTTTTCTTCAATGGTATAATAGAAATACAGAAAATCTGAAATTAACTCGTTGATTGATTACCGGAGGTGAGAGAAAGACAACATCTGCTTTCAGACTCGGAGCCAATTGAAAAAAATCTCCGACGATGAATTCAATTCGATCAGCTACTCCGTATACAGATGCATTATGCCTAGCTAGCTCTATTTTTGAAGGATCAATATCTATCGCAATGACTGAAGTAAAAAATTATATTGATTAGTATTCAGGTCTCGTTAACTGCCATTATTATAATAAAAATACCTCTTTCACATTTGAATGCAAACTGAATGGAATTTCCCCCGGCTCCACAAAAGGCATCAACTATTAAGTCACAGCGGCATCTATCTGCAATGTGTCGAGCGATGCGTTCCGGCGTTACCGAAAACCACGAATCTAGAGAGGAATAAAAAAAACAAAAGGGGGTTTAGATATCGACGAGAAACTCTTTCCAGCAAAAGCTTCGGGTACCGTAATCCAATCGAATGCCCTTGTCAAATTTCGAAAACAGCCGATAGCGTTGGGCCCAGTACTTTTTCAACTCCTTGTTTTCAGGTATTTCAGGCAGCTGCTGGACATTCTGGGTTTCTTCATCCTCTTGCATATTAAGACCAAACTTGGCGTAATGAGCAATTTGTTCAGCCACAACAGTGTTGTAAGCTACCTTCATTCAAATAAATCATTAACTGCAAATAACTTCAATATTGAAACTAAAAATAATTGGAAAAATGTATAACCAAGAGGTGCCGGTGTGATGCAAGCCCCTCTTGGTCATAAAATTGTCTAGTTGCACTTTGGTTTAATAAAGATTAATGTTAAAACATGTTTGCATTTGAAAATCTAAAAACTTTAAGTTTACCATGTTTTCTAATATCAACATGACTGTTTTCCACATAAACTTGTGATTTTTCCTACTGGAACACCACTGAAATGATTTCTTGACAAAACAACTCAAGATTTTCTTTCACAACTGGGATGATTAAAAGATTTTCAAATTTTAAAAATGTCTTAGATTTCATTTCTGAAAAAGAAAACCAAATAGTGAAATTTTGCATTTGCTAAAATGTTTTCGCAAATAAAAACGAATTGCTTTCCAAATAGACTTTAAAAATGTAAAACCAACTTTATAAATAGATTTAAAGGTTTTAAAAATTTCGAATCGAATTTTACCTTGAGTTGAATTTCGAATGTAATCATCCCGCTTTTGCTCTTTGAAACAAAACAGCAGACGACACTTTTCCTCTACTATAGCTGTCTTTGAGAATTTAAAACAAAATATCGACCCTTCCTCTAAATTCAAACCGAAATGTCAAGAGCGGTTTTATCCCTAGCGCTCGACATCCGCTGAACGGATCGCGATTATTTAGGATAAATAGTTCGTATCAAAAGTTTTACTAATAAGCTCCCTACCACAGTCAACAAAAAAGTAAAAATTTGCATGAAACCTACCATATTAAGATCCCACATAAATTAATACATAAATCATGCTCTCATGTCCCATAATTTTTGTTCTAATTTACAAGACAGGAGTGGAGACACAGAAAACAAAAAATTCTGTCAACATACCTTTTTCTTTTTCTTTTTCTTCTTCTTCTTCATGGCCAGCACTTTGCAACAAGTTATATTGGAATCTGCGCTTTTCATATTGCTTGCCAGTCCTAACCCATCTAAGAAATCTTGGGTTTTTTCTAATATTGTCTTTTCAGACTGATTTGCATTTGTATGAATGGGACTTGAGTTCAAAGAATCCTCCATTTCTGGGTTTGCTTGGAGAGAGAGGTTTTCAAACTCAAGTGTGGAAACAGGATTAATATTTTCACTCAACTCTTTCACTTCTATGCTCTCTTCTGCAATAACACAGGCTTGCTTTTGCAACTCTTTCTCTGTCCACCACTGAGAGAACCAGTTTTGGTAATACAAGTACTGCTCTTGTTGATGTTCTGCCCAGAGTGGTGTCCACTGAAAATCAGTTGGTTGAGAAATTTCTTCCTTGTCCAGAAAAACCTCTTCGGAGGAACAAAATTTGTCCTTGTGGGTTTCTTGATATGTTGGGTCAATAAATTCTTTGTATTTTTCAATCCAGCTGTCAAGTACTAGTTGATGGCCATGTTGATCCCAATATTCAACCCAATCACACTCCAAAGTTTTATCATCAGCAACACCTTCACTAGAATTAAAGGATATTGTGTGTGTACTGCTTTCCAAAGCATGCTCCAAACCTTTGGCCACTAACTGAGAATCACTATATAAAAGTAAAATACTAATATAAAACTTTCCAAACTTATTTTCACATGTTTTTAAAACCTAGAATTGTTTACTTCAAAAATGATTGTGTAAAATTACAGCAAATTTCTGTTGAAGAGTTCTTTAACTTAAAATTAAAAACACAAACTGATTTCCACGATTTAAATTCACTCATCTTTAAAAAAAAAACTTTCAGATATTAAGAACATCGTCTGCATCAGTTCCCATGGAGCAAGATGGAGCCTACATTGAGACTACTTTCAACATAAGGCCATAGACTACAATGATAATATGCTTTCAACATAAGAAAATAAGGACGGGATTACCGGATTTATACGATTCCTATGTCAGACATGTAATTTTTTTCCCGGGGGCATCAAAATAAGCACGAATAAATAATTATTGTCTTATTAAATGTTCCGATGCTACTTTAAATTATTTAACAAAATATCGAAATTTTCATCGGGAAATTGAAAAAGAGGGAAACTCATGCCATCTACGGACCAACAACCTAAGCTCTTGTACGTTTAACAAGCGGAAAGATTCAAATTTCAAAACAAAGTGTTCAAAATTCAAATGTTGGCATCCCGTTCCGGTGTGCGAGGTTCCCGTAGGAAATAATATAAAATAAAGTATAAAAAATTTTACTTGAAATAATATACTAATTAAAATTAAATTAAAACATATAGAAATATAGAAACATTTAAAAGTTGTCTGTCATTCATGGGAAATGTTATGCACATGTACGAAAGAATAGTTGTAAGGTTGTAATTAATTGTAGAATGTAGATGATTTATTTTTAAATTTAATGTGGCAATTGGCAATATGGCAAATGCCATTGATTTAAAAAAGATACGTCACAAAAGAATATCTGGCAATGTTGCTATGCAGACGACTGTAGCAGACAAGGTATAGGGATAGAAAAAAGATCAGACATAAGTTTCCCACATGTATGTTGCTGGAGAATCATCACCATGAAGATCACTCAGAAAAGAAAAGTTAATCGGTACATGAGCTTTTTCCGAAATAATTTCGGGTTCCGAGTACCTTATCAAGTGTTGATTGATGGTACTTTATGTTTGGCTGCCCTTGAAGGGCAAGTCAGAGTCAGTGAACAACTTATCAAATATTTCCAATGTGAACTGAAGCTATTAACCACACAGTGTGTTATTCTAGAAATGGAAAAATTAGGTATGATTAACTGATCTGTTTTAAGTTTGCAGTTTCTTAATTCATGCATTTCAGGTTCCTCGGTAAATGGGGCACTAAGCATCTGCAAACAATTTGCTGTTCATAAATGTGGCCATGAAAAGAAACCTGTCCCTGCCTCCAAATGTCTTGAGTCCATGATAACCAACAACAACCCAAATAGGTTAACATTTTCCTGAATCAGAACTTGTTGAACGGCATTTATCTTTACTACCTTAAAAAAAATTAATATTCAGGTTTTAATATTCTTTTTAGCCAATATTAATCCAGATATCCTTTACTTAGATATATAATTGCAACACAAGATCCAAGTTTGAGGGAAGTTGCAAGAACTATACCAGGAACACCAATTCTATATCTGCACATTCGTTCTCCGACACTTGAGAAACCATCACAACTAAGCAGTGAATTAGCTGGATTCAATATACGAACAAGGTACTAAAGAGAAGAAAAATGCCCATCTAAGACCATGTACAAGTAAACATTGTTGTTTGGCTTTACAGCATTCAAAGTCAAGGATGCACGATGGAACGATTGCGACAAATAAAAAAACAAGAATTAGGCACTGATATAAAGGAAAAGCCTTTCAAGAGAAGAAAACCTAAAGGACCAAACCCTCTGTCTTGTAAGAAGAAGAAAAAGAAAGCCAACATTCGTGAACCTTTAGAAAACGTCGGACCATCTTCGAGTCAACCACAGCGTACTAAAAGACGAAGGCGTGCCAAAATTGCTGAGCATATTCGACAAGAATTGGCTGGCCGATTAAATGTGTCAAAGGTCTGAGATTGAAAATGTCATAAGTTGTTCGAGAAATATAAAAATTTTGACACTTGATATATACTCTTGATCACATTCAGGTTATTGTCTGATTCAAAGACGACCATTTTAAAAATTAGTTTTCCCTTGACGTAGATCTTTAGAGAAAAAAAAAATGGGAATATTATTTCTAAAAAAATTTATGAAATGAAAAGCGAAAGATAATTAATGCAGTTCCTGTATCCTATCCGTGACTCCTTTATTATTTATTATTCTAGGACGAGTTTAATTAGCGGCTTCTGTATGCATCAGACGAACTAAAAAATTCCTTTGCTTTAAGCGTCCTTCCCCTTTCTTTCCCCTAGTTCCGTTTCCCCACAGGCACACATAGAGAACCGTACCGATGCTGCTGAGCGTCACAATCCCACCGACACGGAATGCTCACAGGTTGTTATAAGATCCGCATTGGTGTTGGAATTCTGTCAGTAGCAAACTCCGTTGCTCGCTGTCAAGACTGTGGAAGGCGCTTTAGCTACCCCATTTATTAACTGCCGTACGTCGGCAACATGGGGTGAGTTCCTTTTGTATTTGCTATTCGGCGACATGCATTTTTTTTTTCAAGTTGTTGGGTTGATAAGGTAAAATTTTAAGTACATTTTTGTTTTAGTTTTAAATCTAAAAACGTGCACTAGACCTAACGAGACCCAAGTCCTATAGGTAAAAGAGTATGTATATTCCTTCACGTTTTCTGATATCTGTTATTAGCATTGGACCTAATGGCTTTTTAACCTGAATTTAATCGAGATCACTTATAGATCTGCAAGGCTAAGACCATAGCTTTGTTGACTGAAAATAAGTTTTTCCATTTCTTGCGGGGAAAGTCACATAAGATGTTAAGGTTCTAACTTTTTCCGATGAATTGATCAAGAACAAGCGGCGGTAAAAACCGGGAAAAACGGAGAACTAGTTATTGATATTATTAGTATTCGCCGGGTTGAGGCTGATTACTATTCGTAGCCATGCGCAGCATTTGAGATTGCGTGTGGAGTTGAACGTGCTGATAATCGGATGCAAGTAATCTCGCCGCGATCGTCAGTTGTTAATAATTCAGCTTAAGACGTGACTGGTCTTGACGATTTACCTATTACGTGCCGTTGAGAATGGTTTCCAGTCCCGTCGGCACACTTAATCGGAAACTAGAAAACATGAGGTGGCTTGTTTCCGATTTCCGATTGGTAATGGCTGCAATTTCTTAATATTAATTTTCGTGAAATGAAATTCTCGATGGCAGTATGGGGCACCGTAATGGAGGGTGGACTCGTCGGACGCTCATCTTTTTCCTCCTGTTGAGTCTCACTCTGGCTGATGAAGAACACGTCGAATCGGGTGACAACACACCAGATCTCACCACCGACACCTCGATTACGTTTACGGACCGTGACGATTTCCCAGACCATGAGGAGACTGTTAATAATGCATTGCTGATGCACCCCACCGAAGAAACTACAACTCACGCCTGTCAAACACCGGCCGATCCCGGTCCTTGCACGGGAGAGTTGATCAGGTTCTTTTACGACTCGACGGCTCTGAGATGTCGTCAGTTTATCTACGGAGGATGTGAGGGAAATAAAAACAATTTTGGCACCGAAGCGGATTGTATGAAAATGTGCGCCCACACTTTGGTCGACCAACCCTTTAGAGATAGCGATCAAAACGACTTTCCCACGGATACTTCGGTCGGCGACAAAGACCAAATGCTCACGCTAGCCAATGGCCACAGCGAAACTTCGTTCACTTTCTCGGCCGAATATCCTTTCATCCAGCTGAAAGCCGTCGACATTAGCGAATTCAAACTTCGGTAAGGCATTTAAACAATCAAAGTTGCGACACTCGAACTGTTTCAGCTTGCACGAGCAAAACAGAATATCTTACTCTCAATTCGTTTACCCATATCAGACAGGTTAGGGAAATCATTTTTGAATTTCGTTCTCCGGAAGCGCAAGGATTGCTGCTCTATCAGGCCCTGAGGAATCCGCCTCCCGACGAACCGAAATACGAGTTGTATGTCCTTTTGGAAGGAGGAGAGCTGAAAACGATTCATGTTTTTGGCGCCAATGAAACCACGCTGTTGGTCGGAAAAGGTCTCAACCGTGATTGGTGGCATCGCGTCAGGATACGCGTCGATCCCACGATCGCTTCGCTGCAAGTGCAAGTCGACGACGAAATCCAATCCATAGTGATCGAAGGCCTCGACAAAGATGAAGGCTATGGTCGACGCCAGCATATTAATTCGACGCTCTTCATTGGAGGTAATTATAAGACCTTGAACTCGATTAACAACATTTGTTTGACCTCAGCGAAATAATCTTTGAATAGTGTCGATGTCGTGCTCCGTAATCACACAATGTATTGTTTTTTTGTCGAGTCATTTGAAATGCACCACATTTTTTTTTTTTTTTTTTACTGTAGGAATGAACTGGGCGCAGGATGAAGTGGAATCTAGTTATCTCTTCGAACACTTTGTCGGTTGTCTGAGGAACGTCCAGCTCAAAAGTGGATCCGATTTGAGCATCGTAACACCGCTAAAGGCTTCTGCCCATCGGGACATCGTCGAAGGATGCGTGGACAAGTTCGTATGATATTTCCATTCGTGGCATATGCACTTTTTTAATTCACTGGGAAATTTCTTCTTTTTCCCCCCCACTGATCTCAGATGCAAAGCGGGAGAGAATCGATGTCGCAATGGCGGTAAATGTTTGAATCGCTACCACAGCACTGCTTGCGATTGCTTCGGCACCAAGTATGAAGGAGACAGTTGTGATTATGATAGTAAGTAACGCATACCGGCGATTCTCCCGGGAAACGTTCTCAGTAAACTTCGAACGCGAGCCAATTTCGAATCTATTTAGCCACTATTCATAATCGTTGTTTCCCATTACAGGTCCAACTACTATAACGCTAAGGGGCTACTCGTACATCTCTTATCGCATTTACGACTGGAAAGACCGTGCTCACTCGGAATCCAATCGTATTAGCCTTCTGTTTCGCGTAAGAAATTCTAAACGCAAATAGTAATGGATATCCTGAAATGTGCACTTAATTTACTGATAACATCTTGCGAATATTAGGCGTTGATGGGCGATTCCATTCTTTTCTATGCCGGTGGAACATTCCCGTACACCAATCACGTGGCCGTTACTCTATTGGCCAATAGCTCATTATACGTTGAAGTGGATTTTGGTAATTATTGCTATAATTTTTAACGAATTCAGGACTCAGACAGATCATTTTTTTTGGTCGAGGCCATAAATTTAAAAGTCGAAAGGCCCTATATTGCGATGTCGTAGCTGTAATAAATTTTTCAAATATCCATTGAAAATTAAAATCCAATGCGGAAAATTGCGAATTTTGGGGGTTTCGACATTATTCAGATAATTGCGACCAAACCAAGAAAAGCTTATTTTTTTCTAGCAGTGAAGCTTTAGTAGCTACCTTTTTTATCTGTGCAAATTTTCGTGCGCAGAGATATTTAAGGTTTTCAAATAACAGTAAAAATTCATTGACCATTTTTTTTTTTCATTACCTGTCCGGGAACGAGCTATACATATACTACCAAGCGTTATTGTTTGTGGTTAAATCACGGAAAAAATTATGATTGTGAAATTGCTACATCCGATCACCGATCGCGGAATAAGTTTTATTTTGTTGTTTATTTTGCTGTTTTAATTTTTAATTGCATTAGGTGATGGTCCTCATGGAGTTCATTTAGGGGAAGATTTGACTACCGGTGTCTGGAACAACTTTACTCTCATTCATAACGGAAACACCTTGGATTTCATACTGAATGGTCGCGGACAAAGAATGTTGGTCCACGGGTCTCGTTATTACTTGCGCTTTGACCCACACATTTTCGTCGGTGGTGATCGCAAGCCATTGGGACTAGGTAAATACCTTTCTCTAGAATAGATGTTTTCTGACGAATTTAATAAGCAGTAAAAGTAAGCAGCAAAATCTAACATTTGTCGAATCCCTTTTCTAACCGTCGTGTGATTTCTCTTTTTGAAATCGTAGGTCTCCGTTCAAGCAACAATTTTGTAGGCTGCTTATCTGAAGTCTACTTCAATGACGTCTCCATCCTGCAGAAGCTAAGAACAAATTCACCACACGCTTTGTATCATAGCATTTTCCGGCCGGAAATAGGGCAATGCAAGGATGTACCCGTAGTTCCGATAACGTTTCCTTTTCAAGAATCCAAATTATCCATCAGTCTACAAATGGTTCCTATGACAGAGCAAAAATTGCAGATTAATCTGGGTTTTAAGACACGCAATTCAACTGCTGTACTAGCTCACGGTACTGGCAAAACAGTAGACGGAGTAGTTGGTTTGTGGGAGGTAGGTTATTTTTCGTCGTTTTTCGTTCGGATCTCCCTTACAATTTCTCTATACCCTATAAATATCATTTAATTGTTGCCGTTTCTTTTGATCGTTATCACAGTTAAAATTGAGCAAAGGTGAAATGGAGTTCCGGATATCTGAAGATGCCACCAATGAATCTTTGTGTTTCGTTGTACTAAAAAAGGGTCAACGCTTGGCCGATGGTTCGTGGCATCAAGTGCATTTAGTCTACGGACATGATGGCGTTAGTTTGGCCGTTGATTACCGTAGACCAGAATTCAAAAACCTTAACCAAGGCAATGTTCCTTCTCTTACATTGGATGAGGAATCTCTCATTGTAATTGGAGTTGGTTATCTCGACTCCCAACCCGGTATGTTTTGCATCATCATCTTTTCTATCTTAACGTAAAAAAAAATTGTTTTCCATTTGTGCTATCAGGTTTTATCGGTTGTATTCGAGATCTTGTCATGAATCGCAAGAAACTTGACCCTCGTGCTTTACTTTCAACTGCCCTAGTCAGGGAAATATCACTTGACAATTGTCAGTTGGTAGATCCGTGCCATCGCCCGAATGCTTGCGAGCACGGCGGATTGTGCAACGTTGACGAAGGTCGAGTCGTTTGCGATTGCACAGGAACAGGCTACACTGGAAAGAACTGCCATTTTGGTAATTGATTATACATCAACCTTTTTTCTGTAATGCCAAAACAAGACGAATCTATCAATCGAATGATATTACATTATCTCTAATCATTTCAAAGCTCTGTACAAGAGGACTTGTGAAGAACTGGCGCTGCTTGGCTACATGAAGAGCGGAGTTTATGAGATTGACATTGACGGAAATGGACCTCACCCACCTGCTCACGTTCGCTGTGAATTTGAGGCTAACAGTGGAGTGCGGAAGACAGTGGTGGAACACAATCTGCCCCAAGATGCTGTAAGAGTTCATTCGTTTTGTATTAGCTCAACAACATTTTTCAATGGGTTGATCGGTTGAACCTTTTTAGGAAATTCGCGGTCGTGTCATGGATAATGTTGTTTTTAATTTGACCTATCGAGAATTTAGCGCTGAAATGCTGCAAAGTTTAATTTCTCAATCTCTGCAATGCAAACAAATTCTTCGTTACGATTGCTACAAAGCTCCCCTGGAACTACATTCGTACACGTGGTTCCGCTCGGCAGCAGGAAATCTGCTGGATTCCATTCCGCTAGGAAAAGCGCAACCTGGACGATGCCCTTGTTCACGTACGTATATATCAGTTATATCACTATTTTGAGGGCCATCTTGATTTCATTACGATAACAATAATCAATAAACTTGGATCATCGTCTCATCAGAAAATCAAAATTGCAAACACGCAAGCGTATTTTGCAATTGTGACGCTGACGAACCGCGCTGGCTGTCCGATGAAGGGTATTTAACGCAACCCGAGGATTTGGGGATAACTCAAATATTTGCTCTACAACAGCGGCGTCTTGTACCACAAGCAGAAGGGCGAATTACTTTGGGGCCTTTGGAATGCGTGGAAGCAAGTAATTATTAATTAATGCAGAAATGATTCGATTGAAAAGCATCTCCGATTACAAATTTCGCATTTTTAAAGACACGCAGCAGTACGTAGTGACATTCAAATCTCCAGACTCCTACATGGAGGTTCCTGGATGGTAACATAATTCACCAATTTTAGAACATGAATGTCACATATGATATTTTACACGTTTCCATGATGTATTTATCAACAGGCATCGTGGAGATTTGGCGTTCAGTTTTCGTACATCTAGCGAAAGAGCTATTTTACTTTACCAGCCACTTTTACACCCGAAACATCCCTACTTCAGAGTTCTTCTTGTTAATGGTAATCTTAAAACTGTGCTGTAAACGTATTGACCTTCTGCACCTTCTGTTCATGTTCATATGTCCTAAAGAATACAAGTTGACGCTCGAGTTCTCCATTAATGGTGAGCCGAGGAGTGTTACGGTGAAAAGTTCTCGAGATCTCAACTCCGGAGAGTGGCAACAAGTCTGGATCGACTACAACGAATATCATGTAAGGTTCACAGTCAATCAGGAATCGATATTGGTCGATCTCAACGACGGCGAAGAGTTTGGACCATTTGAGGCCACCCTTTTTATCGGAGGTGCTCCAGAGTAAGTAACACACAAACATTTGATGTTTCAAACCAAAATATTGAATTTTTCCGATTCTCTAGGTAATGATGTTTTGATTAACTAATTTAGGGAAATGCTGGGCTCAGAAACTGCAGTTCATACAGATGGGCTTGTTGGCTGCTTTCGAGGATTAGTTATGAATAACGAAGGTAAGTGTGACACCAAACATAAGAGTCAAGGGCGATATTATTAGCAAAACTGTAATGCCACAAGGTATAATATCGGAGTATAATAGCTACTAACACCTTAGGGTGAATTATAGGAAACCCGCTCGTGACATTTTTCAAAAAGTTTATTTGCACATTAACATGGATTACAAATACTCTTTGAAATACGTAGACCTAAATCAATTTAAAAGGACAAGTTTAACTAACAATGTTTTCATGTATCCGCTAGTATCCCACCACTTCTGAAATCATTTAACGTTTGCTTGTTTTCAGTTGTAAACCTTTACGCCTACATGAACGCGCGCTTCCCAGACATGATTCAAAAACACTGCCGACCTTCTTGCGATCCCAACCCGTGTAAAAACGGGGCTTCTTGCGTCGAGTTCTGGGGCTCCTACAAGTGCGTCTGCAAGGTTAGTTTGCGCCCTTTTACGGTAAAGCTTTGACTTATGTTCTTTCTAAGATCCACGTTGATTGAGTTGGTTGATTGAAGTTGTTAGATCAAAATAGTAAATGCTTCTGTAGGTTAAATACGTTTAGAACGACTTGATCTGTTATTTCAAAGGGCAGTATACCATAGGACTAAGTTAGAGCACCCTTAGTTTAAAGAAACACGCATCAATTTTCTTTTTTTAGAATCCTATGGCTCATTTTGGATACAATTGCGAAACAGGTGAGAAGGCTCAAGTCCATTGCTTTTATCGATTCGTCATTTATTGATCTGTTTGTAAAAGAAAACTTTCTGTTTTACGTAAAGACATAAACCAAAATGCCGTAACTTTCCGGACCGCATCGTCATTTGTGGAAGCCAACGCAACTACATTAGATATTGCCAACAATTTGGGATTGAGGGGATTCTTTCACCAAGACATTCTCATTAACCTTCGTACATTTGATAGTCGTTCGCTGATTTTTTATGCTTACGACTATCACAATAATTTTGTCCAGTTGCACATAGAAGACGGTAATCAGGTGGTTTTCACATTTAATTCAGCCAATACGATTCACAGCGTTTCAACTGTCGTCAAGGGTAACTATCTTTCATTGGCGACTATCAAAATTCGAAGTTGTTTTAGTACAAGGTGAATTTCTCGACGACTAGGGTTAACATCAGGGCAGTCGATTCAAATATTAGTAGATCGAGAAGCTGAATCCACAGCTCTACATGTCAACACAGCCAAAAGTATAATTGAAGCCCCACTAAGTTTAATGCAAAGCTATGCTCGAGCTCCCTGGATTAACAAGGAAAAAGGTAAAACAATTCTCAACTTTGCGTGGAGCACTATTAAACGTGATCGTTTATTACGGATTCTCTGTTATGGGTTGCAGAAATGATCAAACCACCTAGACCTGTCCGACGACCAGAAGAATTTTATCAAGTTTTCCTTGGTGGAGTTGACGAGGATTACATGACGACGTCGCTTGGTGGCTACACTGGTTGTCTACGGGGTCTGAGTGTTGGTGGCAACATTTTAGATCTCACATCGAAGGGCGCCGATGGTATTGCGCGTGGTAAGTTACCGCTCTTTCAGGCTTTTCATCATCATTCCATCGCCCGTTGCTACATGAGACTTAATTTGAAATGTCCGCCTGTGCTTCGCGAATCATTTGAACATTATCCTAGATGCTAATGATTGGCTTCCATTTGGTAAAACATTCCTGGTCACCAATTGGGCGGCAAGAGGAAGTCTTGTCACACAAGACCGAGACGCCTCGGAAGGTAAAAAGTTTTTCTCCATTTCACATTTTTTTTTTTTTTTTTTCAAAATTGACAAGGCATACATCCGCTGTGCTGATCGGAAGACTCGTTTAAATACCCAGTTCGCCTGATACGGTCTGTTTTTAATTGGTGTTTACTAACTTGAAAGCCGTAGGCCTAGTGAATTAGATGTCGATGTGATAGTATGTCGGCCAGTGGTGTTCATTCCTTACTCTTTTATTCAATAATCGATTTATTCATTATCCGAAGCAATTCACGATTACAAGTAGTGTGTGCACGCTTCAATACTTTAGTTATTTTTTTTCTGATTGTTTGGCTGTCTGGTTGTTTAGACGGAAGCGAGGAATCCGGTGTAGTGCACAATTGCAATATGCTTTGCGACCAACAGCCGTGTCAAAATGGAGGCGCTTGTTTGGAAGATTTCCGATCCAATACTTACCATTGCGATTGCGAGATGACATCGTATTCTGGCTCATATTGTACGGAAGGTACGTTTGGAATCTTATGGGGACGAAAGCATGCATGTGTCCTTTACCGTTTGACTACATTTGATAGCATTTCTTACACATTTTAACTAAGTCGTGTCCAACTGTCCAAGTCATATTACCCTCCTATTTCTTTTTCTATGTCCAAATTACCCCTATTTTTGAACTTGCCAGAATTTTTTTTTTTTTTTTTTTTTTTTGAAAAGCAAACCATAAAAGAAAATTCATGCAAAAATATTTGTTAGAAAAAGGAGCACATTTCCGCGGTGACTCTTATATTACTGCACATTATGCCTCTCTGGACTTGGATGCAATCAAAATTCAGCTAGCTTTCTCTACGACGGCCGTTCGTAACATTGCTCAGGCTTTGTTATTGATTCAAACAAGCAAAGCGTAATCAACTTATCATGCTTTTTTGCCATACTTGCTTGTAGCGGTTTATTTATTTTTTTATTTTTTTTTTTACTCTCAAAGAAAAACCAAGTACCTTTTGGTAAGCTTGACAGCGCTGGGATATTTAAGAATCGAAGACGATCGCGGCAATGGTGTTGTTTACGGCGCTGAAGTGAAATCTGTTAATTTTCTTAATGGTGCCCGCCACTCGGTTTATTATAAGCGAAACGGAGCCAATGCCATATTGCTGGTAGGAAGACTCTTTGATGTGTTATTGGCCTCCCCCCCTACTTGCTGCCTCTTTCCTTGAATCTATTTATTCCAATTCACAGATAGATAGAGACGACGTTCCTCTCCGTCCGTTGAGCACATCGATACATCCAGATGGACTGGCTGATGTGACGGGTAGGTTTTACCAAGAAGACATGAGATACCAAATATACAGCCGTTATATGGACAGATAAATGCGGCTCACACAGTTTTCCATTTCACACATGTCTGATTTTGTATTTTGTATTCCTTTTAGATGAAAATGCTATCCATATCGGCGGAGTGAAAGTTACAAACGACCCACGGTTTACGGACTATGACCACTTCGACGGATGCATATCTAGTACGTGAACCCTCATTAATTACAGTTTTCTTAGCGGTGAGAGAAGTTGTAGCTTAACTTTGAGTTCGTTTTCTTCAACACCAAAAAACAGACGTTGTGGTAGAACTTGATGGGACTCAGTTACATCCTTTATTGGCTTACCTTGGTTATCAGCGATCTGGACTGGAGGCGGTCACTTCACACGACCCAGAAGGTAAATGTTAACGTTACAAAAAAAAAAAAAAAGTTGCAAACCCAAATTGGAAATGGTAATTTGTAGGCATTGAAGAAGAAGCGAGATGTGCAGCATTTTCAATAACACCCCCCGGAGTTATAGAGGATGATATGGATTCATATAATGACACGTCCGACCAGGAGTGGCTACCCAAACCTCCTCTCATACTTCCGTACAAGCCTGTGTTCGTTGGTCCCGCCAATTACGACCCAACTACATCGAACCGTACGTGGTCGCACGACTCATTCTCATTTGATGACTTAATCGGACTTATTCACGTTTCTTGTCTTCTTGTATACTTGATGGTGCATTCGTATACTTGGTGCAACAGGAATTCTTGTTGGACTGGGCTGCATCTTTTTGGCAGGATCGATCGCCCTGGCGATTTATTTATGCAAGACGCATCGGCGCAGCAAGCGTCGCCAATACTTGCACGACGATGAGCAGCTTCTGATTCTCCAATCGTCAGTTCAGAAGCAACCAGCCATTCGTCCGGCCTTGCGCAATAGTCCTGTTCGAAATGTGGGTGTCACTGCTCCGAATGCTCACGTTAGTACTCCGATTCATACTTGATAATAAGTCCATTCATTTAGCTGATAGTTTTGATCCTTATTTGCCGGTACCTAGTTTAGTCCCTGGTGTAGGTCTTACTCTTAACAATACACACCCCACTTTTAATTTTCGAAAAAAATATACATTGGTGTTTTCTCTGAATTAAGTGTATCTTGAGACAGGTCCCAGATGACGCAAAACTCATTTCACTTTCCGACTCGAATGGTTGGAAAAATGAGTTTGTCGCAACAAGTGGATCAGGCGTAGCACTAAATTTACTGGACTCGATCTCGAGCCAAGAAAACGAAAATCAATCGTCTAGCCCCAATGACAATCCAAATCTGTGTGGTGCAGCTCCAGAAATGCTAGTGCGCTATTTGGATGATCCAGAGGCGGACAATATTGTAACAGAAGTTTCAGCAGAACGCTTTTCAGGCATCGTCCCAAGTATCGAAGAAGCAGGAACCATCTCACGTACTGGCTCGTTTCAAGGGGTATTTCATATCAATTTTCATTAAAAAAATTTAGGATTTTTCAATAGTACAATTTTCAACGCTGAAATGCAGTCAGAAACAGACTCAAAAGAGTGGCCGTCTACACACAAGCAACACTACCAAGCAGCAAATACGACGGTTTCACCATCACTCGAAATTACTGATGAAAGTGAGTCAGAGACTCTAAAACCGAAAAACTACGAATGTTTAAATGGTGATAGTGATACCTCCAAAATACCACTTACCACTGCTCTGTTAGAAAGCATGCCTTCAATAATTGACATGGTAACTGATGTCTTACGTACCGCCAAAAACATCCTCGAGGACGGTGTTGAGGAATCGAGCGTAAAAAACGACACTGTCGATCTGATGAACGCTGACAACTCAGTGCTCAAAGAATTGGTAGACAATAGTGTAAGTACTTCAAAATCTTATTAGTTTTCAGATTATGTTGTCAAGTTGTCATTGTAAATGAGTGTTGCTTTCTTCTGTCGTGCGATTCTTCTATGTTGCAGCTCCCTAGAAATGACACGTCGCATAAAGTGGGTTCTGAAGAAATTCCAAACATTCCAGTAAAGCGAGCACCTATCGAACGCATCAGCGAATCGAATCTATCTGACGATGACAATGCATCAGTGGACCTCTCTACCGAAGACCTGGTTAGATACTTAGAATGCATTAAATTTTTATTTTTAAATAAAATTACAAACAGTATTTGATACTAGGAATTGACTGGGGCAACAGCAGAATACCCAGCTTCTTCAACTGATGATCAACTTACAAATCAGCAATCAACAGTTCCTGGTGAACAACACTAGGCAGCATTACCAATTTTGTTTTTTAACGATGATTGGTTTTTACAGCAGTAACCAGAAACAATGTAACATATGACAATCAGATTTTTCTATTGCCACGGTTTGGTGCAGAAAGGGCTCGCAACTATGCTAACCCTTTAAGTTATCTAGGAGGGTCACGTTTGCTTACAAAAAACCTTCAACGAACTTCCAAAGAATCAATCTTATCAATTGATGAGTAAAAATATCTATAGTAAAACTGAATTAAATTTAATATCATGTGAAATCGTCATGTCATGTATGCTGATTGAAAGAAAGAACTGCATGCCTTTTAGGATACATAAAGACGAACTCGAATAAAAAATTTAGTGAAATGTAAACTGAAGATTGGAAGCACTTGAAAGAAATCTGAAAATATCTTCGACAGTTACAACTCATAATTGTCATGCTGAACAAATATGCATAGAAAATTAGTTGTAACAGACACGGGGTTGGCGTGATGGGAGCATGTAGAGCTATGACCCTGATATGACAACGCAGCTGAGGGTTCGAGCCCAAGCACGAGTCCCGCCGTGTGGGCCTTAAACAAGAAACCCTGATCTTTCAGGGGCTAATTTTCTAAATTTCCTAAGGAATTGTTTTTTTCTACGTGAAACATAATTTATAAGAAACGTTTAACGCTTACTTTGTTATTAATTAATGAAGTATTGTGAAGTCAGTTTGATGAAATTATGCCTTTTGTTAATAAATAGTATTATAATTAGTAATGAACTTTGTAAAGAAAAGTCGAAGTCGACAGCACCAAGGGCAATTAAAGGTCCCAACTCTAAAGCCGACGACGACCGTACGACCAAGAGAGAAAGTAAGGAAGGTCGGGCCGTCCTTAACCCGAACGCCATCCGGACGTTGCGAAGCGGAAAGAGGTATGACGTTTTCTCTCTCTTATAAGATGTGAAAAAAGGACAACTCAGTTCAGTTCGATTGTTCCTTCCGGATCGAAAACAGATTCCTATTGTGAACCCCATTTGTGACTCGCTCGTCTTAAACCTTATTAACCTGTGTGAATCTTTGATTGTGAACAACTATTGATTAAATACTTCCCCGTTACGGGCTCGTGGGTGAATAGGTACGTCGTGTGAGCGTTCACCCACGGGACTAGCACCGGGAGTTTGGCTTAGTGAACTGATTAAGCATTCTCCCAGTTGCGGTACTGTTGGCGTCAACTCTTCGGAAGAAACCCGCTGTCAAGTAAGAAGAAGGTCCATCCGGACCTAGTTTTGTGTTGTGTCGCCTTTCGGTTCCCCTCTGCCTAAATTTTTACAAACTTGATTTATTTTACAGTTTGTTCGTGGTTTAAGCAGAGCCTTTAAGGGGGAGGTCTCTCAACTCCATAAGGTAGTTTCACTTGGGCAGCGGGGTGACCGCTTGGGAATACGGGATCCTGTTGGCATGGAATTATTTTATTTTTGTGAATCCAATTGAATTGAAGTGCTTTCCAAGATGGGTGATACTACATGGACTACAATGTATTATTTTGGCATTAGTTGAAAATGGAAGGAACGTATTTTTTACTGGATATTGTCTACTAGACGTCCTCAAAGCCCCTTTGTTGCTGAAAGATATTTGAAACGCCGTGCGCGAAGCGCACGGCACAGCCGAGAGGCTTGTACAGTATCTTCCATAAAAATCCGAACGCCATTTTTTTTTCAAACAGCCCAGTTTAATGTATTTTCTTTTTTTTAACTTTCAAGACTTTATATTATGTGTAGAATTAATTATTTTACAAAGTTCATTTATTAGAATTAAGAAAAAAAAGCCGAAATATTTTTTAAAAATAATGAAGGAGGCAAAGGTGTTCGGATTTTTATGGAAGATACTGTACGTTGGCGGTTTCTTCGGGCAGCCTCAGAAATACCTATACAAGATCCTAAGAAAAAAGACAGCTCTTAGATGAGCCATGCACGAAGAATCTGACAAAGGCTCTGAGATTCTTATTCAATGCAAGCTAAGTAAGGGAAGCAATCGTTAGCCTTATGACACACTGCCGAGAGGCTACTACGCTCTACGAGGCTATTACGTCGGTTGCATCTGCACACAGCTCTGGCTCTACAATATCCATGCAAGGTTGATATGGACTGTTTTGGTAAGATTAGCGTGTATTTCAAAAAGATAGATCTCAAGCACCAGTAATAGATTTAAAGGCGATTATGGTCGGGTAATGGCGACTGAATTGATGTCAACGGTCATACCACATAGAACTCAACCGGTCTCCTCATAACATTGCATTTAAGATCATACTTCACAGGATCATTTCTGTAGTATATCTTGACTTGTTTCCCACCAGAAACTTGTCTCCTTTCAACCCACGATGACGAGTTAAGACGCTGGTTTCTGAGCGTGAAACAGGCTGTGAGTGTAGCTGTCTCGACAGCATCAAACACAGTCATTGAGGACCGTTTCCGTTAAATCCATGTGAAATAGCGGAAGGAAACTAGCGTGTTCAGAGTGGTTGAGATGATAAAACAAATTTAAATTCTTGAAAATCTAAAGAGATAAATCTTAATAATAATTCCAGGTATTCGTGTCCTTAAATCATCTGCTTGTATGGCAAAATAAATTGTGAAAGTGAGGTTGGTCAATTTGAGGATGTGTCATGACTTTATGATCGTATTGCATTCTTTTAGTTATTGTTATTTAATCATGATTAATTATCGTTCAGAGCTTTTGTCGTCAGGTGGCGTGGCAAAGCCATATTCTGAAAAAAAAGGACCTAGTGTGATAACGAGAGTAAAATTTGCAACGCCTTCAGCGTAAATTGTATCTCCCTTAATACAGTATGAGCATAATAAAACAAATGAAAATGAACTTTATAAGCATCAAGTGGTCGCGTCTGGAAAAATGAACAACTCAATATTTTATAGCATTTCTTGAATGTTTTGAGTGATATGAGTATTCTTCGTACACCACCGGAAATGTGTTGAACCTCAGTGGTTATTTTGGGCAGTAATCCTTGTAACATTATCGCTTCTCGGCCTTTTGGCTAAGATCAAAGTGTAGTATCTGTTCTTATCAGCTTAATATCTGATACGGGTTCAAATGGACCCCAGAATATTAAACTGATTTTTGGCATACGGTGGGAATACAGTGCTTGCACTGCTCCCGCCACGGGTTGACCCGGTATTGCAGTACCTCCGGGATCGGCTCACCCTCTATGAGGGAGAACATATTGAATAAAACAGAAATTGTCTTAGCACCGTATAATAAAAGACCATGTATAATTGCAAAACTGTCATGTAGACATGTTTGTAATTTTTTCTAATTGTATTTTTTTCGTAATATCAAGAAAAGCATAAAAAAATACGTACTTGATTGTGTTAACTAATTAGTACTGTTCATCTTTCGATGTGATGTTTTTTTTTTAAATATGAAGATGCGTGTATTTTCATATGAAAAGTCGATTTTCTTATTTTCTTATTTGCCAATTGGACGACCAAATGAAAAAAAACAAGCAATTTGTTTCTTGAAAAGTATTTGCAAAGATCAAGACCATGAAATAAATACTGAGCTTTATTTACTATATTTTGCTCGAGTTCGTAATTCAAGTCGATGAAAGAAAGTGGGTGGTATTCTCTAAACGTCAGTCAAATACTTGAACACTCTTTGTCAATATTGTTCTGCTGTATACAAAGTATTAAACAAAGTGAAAAAGCATCCACAATCATACTTACCTGGCTCAGAGGCAACCATGATCACCAAGGTGGTTCCTCCAGGGCGAGGCCTTTCCATTGCACTAAGGATGGGCTGACCCTTGCGATTAATCCAAATGTGATTAACTCGGGAGTACAATTTTTGGTAGTGGGGGACTGCGTTCGCGCCGTTTCCTGAACACACTATAAATGTAAGAAAAATTCTTGTCATCTGCCGGAAGTTGAACTAAATCTGGTCCCGTTAGTAAACGGTAGGGTTGACCGCTTGGGAATACGCGAAGCATCAGATTTTCTTTCTGGGAAGAAACAACAAAGTAATGAAATTCATGTTTAGCTACTTTAATATAAATCATCATGGCCAATGGATTGGCCGTGATCGTCTAGTGGTTAGGACCCTACGTTGTGGTACCTACTAGATATGAATCCGTAGTAACCCAGGTTCGAATCCTGGTCACGGCACTGAAAACTGATTTTTCACGTCAACACGCAGATTAACTATAAATTTTGTTTGGTTGGAAAGTAATGCTCGCTCACTTCAATAGTTCATAATGTGAAAAACAATTTGGAATGAAAACCTGAAATTCCCCCTCCCTTTTTTTGTGTGTGCAGGAAGTTGTTGAAATGTATGGAAGAAAAATACACATTTACAGAATTTCAAGTATTTGACCCGATATTAAGACAAAAATTATTTCATGTATGTAATGAACTGTCCCCTGTTGGTATTAGTCCAATGGGAGATGGAAATTAAAATTTGCCTAGGGTAATCTAAATGAATATTTCTGAACGAAATTGTTGGTCCAACACGTCCAAGCAGAACGAATTCAGCAAATGCTTAAGTAGACTTGCTTTTCTGATTATAATTTAGCTTTGCGCAGTGGCAATATCATAACCAATGAGGGTCTCCCGAGGTGTGATTATTGCTAGTTGAAAACTTTAACCAATACCCCGCCACGATGAAGTGAAATAATCTTTGTCGTCGGCAATTTTTGATAGCTCCATCAGGAGCATTTCAGCGTACAAGAAAAAAAAATTACAGTCAGTTAGAAAAATTGGAGTGTTGCATAGTGTGTTTATAACATTAAACGGTGAAAGTGAAATCGTATAAGTGATTTTTGTTTCCATTTAGTTGGTATTGCACGTCAGACAAGGCTGATTAATTCGTTCGCTGAAGGCCATTAATATCAGTCAGTTGGAACATTGTGAACACGGGGAAAATATTTGAAAAGGTGATTCCAAATGACAAGGTGAAAAGATTCCACCATGTTTAAAGGGGAAGTTCAATAAATTGTTAACCGCTGTAGGGTGAATGTCGGGGTAAACATCTGATCCCACCACCTACGTGTTGGGCTTGTACCATAAAGATCGTTCATTTTTTTCAAAAATAACACTGCGCACAACTGTTTCGTTCAAAAACATGTTAACGAGCTTTATACATGATATTTACTTTAAAATAACTGTACCCATTGATAAAGAATTGCACAAGGATTTTGATATGTAAACGCATGTTTCGAAAAAAAACCTTACAAGCGCACTTCAAAATTTTGAAATGAATATAAATACAAGGCATACCACTGTTATTTACTCTGGTTTCTAATCAATACCCGGATAAATCTTTCGCCTTTTACTAAAGATTTCCGTGGTTAGGAGCATTGATGAGTCTATATGACTTATTTTTTTAACGCCCGGTCTTCTGATTGGGCACTTTGAATAAATGAAAAATTAAAAACGTCTGTATGCGGAAACAAAGATATTCTACTACTACATACTGACAACATTTGTAAAATGACAAACTGATAGTTTTTCGGTGGTTTTGGTAAGATTAGTGTGTATTTCAAAAAGATAAATCTCAAGCACAAGTAATAGATTAGAGGCGAATATGGTCGGGTAATTGCGTCTAGTTTAATGTCAACGGCCATACCACATAGAACTCACCCGGTCTCGTCAGCTCCCGGAAGTTAAGCTATGTCGGGTCCCGTTAGTACTTGGATGGGTGACCGCTTGGGAATACGGGATGCTGTTGGCATGGAATTATTTTATTTTTGTGAATCCAATTGAATTGAAGTGCTTCCCAAGATGGGTGATACTACATGGACTACAATGTATTATTTTGGCATTAGTTGAAAATGGAAGGAACGTATTTTTTACTGGATATTGCCTACTAGACGTCCTCCAACCTCTTTGTTGCTGAAAGATATTTGAAACGCCGTGCGCGAAGCGCACGGCACAGCCGAGAGGCTTGTACGTTGGTGGTTTCTTCGGGCAGCTCTATCTAATCTCTCTGACTCTGAGATCCTTATGCAACGCAAGCTAAGTAAGGGAAGCAATCGTTAGCCTTATGACACTTGGATTGTTGGCTCATTGATCGGACATCCCCGGAACGAGAAAATTAAAAATGACAGTTAGCCAAAAATAGTGGCGTTTGGAAATATTATCAAATTTTATATTCGGTTGTCCATTGACAAATGTACTTATATGTCCTCGTTTGTTTGGCTAAGGTTGGTGTGTATTTCGAACAGAAAGTAAGCAAGCATTAGAACTAGATTTAGAGGCGAATATGGTCGGGTAATGGCGACTGAATTGATGTCAACGGCCATACCACATAGAACTCACCCGGTCTCGTCAGCTCCCGGAAGTTAAGCTATGTCGGGTCCCGTTAGTACTTGGATGGGTGACCGCTTGGGAATACGGGATGCTGTTGGCATGGTGTAATTTTATTTTTGCTCCCCAAGTTAGATGAGACATGGAATATAATGTATTCTTTAGGTATTAGTTGAAAAGGGTATTGCTGGGACTTTGATTAATGATACCATATATTGTAGAACGCATGTTTGTTTGATCTCGGTAGTTTTAACGACAAAAAAAAAGATAGAGGTTTGGCTATTTTGTTGAGGCTGTTGCATGACGCCCACTCACTGGCACGATCCCACTACTGCCGAACACGGGAACTTTTGGCTGCTAGGTTTCCCTCCTGACCCACTACGCTCCTCCTTAGCTAACCTGCACCTACTAGATTCCTCTAGCAGATCCATGCTGATGTCAAGCTTAGTGCGGGCACCTGATCAACATGCGGTATCACGAAACAGGGCTCCTAAACTCAAGCCATCCACTCTACCAAGCCTCCCCGAAGCAGGATTATAGGTGCACGCCAAACACCCAGCTGATAAATGGGCTCTCAATCGATAATACATTACTGTAATAAATTGATTTGATGAGCACGCGGATTCTTTATTGTGTCCAAAATTGGTCTCGTCACTTGTTCTATAACTATTAAAGAGCTTCTCGGTGTTTCAATAAATGAACAAAATGCAAGACCTGACAATGTATGTACTGTGTGCGTCAAGTATTGCAAATCTCAATTTAATATTCCGAAATATCGATCTATGCACTGTAATTTACGCCAAAGCTCATTGATCGTACAAACCTTATTTAGAGTTCTGCAAAATAACATTGCATTTAAGATCATACTTCACAGGATCATTTCTGTAGTATATCTTGACTTGTTTCCCACCAGAAACTTGTCTCCTTTCAACCCACGATGACGAGTTAAGACGCTGGTTTCTGAGCGTGAAACAGGCTGTGAGTGTAGCTGTCTCGACAGCATCAAACACAGTCATTGAGGACCGTTTCCGTTAAATCCATGTGAAATAGCGGAAGGAAACTAGCGTGTTCAGAGTGGTTGAGATGATAAAACAAATTTAAATTCTTGAAAATCTAAAGAGATAAATCTTAATAATAATTCCAGGTATTCGTGTCCTTAAATCATCTGCTTGTATGGCAAAATAAATTGTGAAAGTGAGGTTGGTCAATTTGAGGATGTGTCATGACTTTATGATCGTATTGCATTCTTTTAGTTATTGTTATTTAATCATGATTAATTATCGTTCAGAGCTTTTGTCGTCAGGTGGCGTGGCAAAGCCATATTCTGAAAAAAAAGGACCTAGTGTGATAACGAGAGTAAAATTTGCAACGCCTTCAGCGTAAATTGTATCTCCCTTAATACAGTATGAGCATAATAAAACAAATGAAAATGAACTTTATAAGCATCAAGTGGTCGCGTCTGGAAAAATGAACAACTCAATATTTTATAGCATTTCTTGAATGTTTTGAGTGATATGAGTATTCTTCGTACACCACCGGAAATGTGTTGAACCTCAGTGGTTATTTTGGGCAGTAATCCTTGTAACATTATCGCTTCTCGGCCTTTTGGCTAAGATCAAGTCAAGCAAATGCGGGGGTTGACTCTCACCCTCATCCCAACCTTGAGCCGATCCAGACGTCTGACCGTCTGGATTTGTTCTCCCTTTCTGGAATGGCAGGGGCAGCTGTGGACTTCTTCGAGTTCCAAGCTTGTGATGGAACTATTTACTTACCTTGGCCTGTGCCCGATACGATTAAGTGCTCTCTCTGTAAAATCGGAAAATACTCGTCAAGATCACGAGTCCAAGATTCGGTCAGGCACATGTTCGCTAAACATGACGCGAGAGTTGCTCCCATGTACACATGCAATTCGTGCGATCACGAGACCAGCGATGTTGTCATTGCTAGAAGGCATGAGAAAGGTTGTGGTGCACTTGATGAGAGCATCACTGTGGAAGGAACCACAATTATGGGTAATGAAGTCACGCTCATGTATCCAGGTGGCCCATGCCGATGCCCCTTATGCAAGTGGCACACAAAGGGTGAGGGAACAGTCGCTTTCCAGTCCATTGAACATCATCTGTTTAGAGTACATGGTCTCACTACAGTCCGCAGATGGCAATGTAGGAAATGCGAGGCAAATGGAGATGGATACTTCATTAAAACGCATTACAAAACACATCTAACAGAGACGCCAAAACCGTATTCTCCAACTGTTCCCCTCCTCCCCCTCCCTCCTAACATTTCCAACAGAGAGTTTTTCAGAATTATCAATCTTGAACTGTCAACCACCTCTTGTCACACCGCCACTGTTGCTTCGAGACGCAATACTCCGAACAACACAGAAGGAGAGGGGACCTCACCCGTCCCCTCCTCTTCCTCTCCAGCTTCTCCAGTTTCATCTTCTTCTTTTTCTTCTGCATCAAACACCTCCAAAGACTTGTCCACTCAACGCTCGAGTCCTTCTACTCCAAACATAATCTCAGAAAACAGTGAATCTCTTGACTCATCAATTTCCTCTTTCAATTCTCCGTCTTCATCAAAATCTTCCAACAACAATGATTCCTCTTATGAATCTCCAGCCTCATCTCCCAGCCAGCTTGGTAGATTGGTAGCTCCCGGAGACGCGGTGTGTCCACTAGAGGCGTTTAGGAGTGTTTGGGGCGCTAGGATAGAGGCTTGCAACACGGTACAGTGCCTCGACTCCACCCTCACTAAGTGCAGTGCTGAGTGGCTAAAACTTTCTGCCACACCGGAAGACTCGACCCCTTCTCAGAAACGACCGCCCCCTCCAAAGAAGCCACCAGACGCCCACCGAAAGCGAAGCCAAAACCGCCAGCAACAAAGAATCAGAAGATCCAAACAAACCCAAAACGACCAAAAGAGCAAAATTCAACGTCTATTTTCTTTGTATCCCCGCAGGGCTGTCAGGAAAATTCTCGAAGAAGAATCAACTGGATACTCTGGAACAAAAGAAACAGCGACTGCATTTTTGAAAGAAACCTACTGTCAGCCAGCTCCTTCTCAGGAGCAAGTGGAGTCAGCCCGTGCTCAATTCGACCACTGCGATTGGAAGCAGACGACCGATGACGACATCAGGCTACTCTCAGCTCCCCCCAGTCTTAGCGAAATCAAGCTTAAACTCGGTAAAGCTGCTAACACTGCTCCAGGAAGGGATGGCCTTGAATATCGCCACCTCCGGTCTCTTGACGGTAATGGCGAGCTCCTAGCAACCATTTACCGGGCGGTGTGGTCTCTGGGTATCCCAGCCTGCTGGAAAACATCTCGAACCGTCCCTATCTTCAAGAAAGGAGATCCCTCTGATTATGGAAACTTCAGGCCAATATCCTTACTACCAACCATGTACAAGATATTTTCGGGTATAATATCGTCCAGGATAATGGCCACCGCCACGAGACTAGGATGGATTTCTCCAGAACAAAAGGGATTCCTTCCAGGAGTCAGGGGTATCCAAGAGCACACCCACATACTCCACACGGTGATCGAGCAGGCGAAACAGTCAAAAAGGAAGCTGGTGATTGCTTGGCTCGATCTCACCAACGCATTCGGATCAATACCTCATCCGATACTGAACAGCCTGTTCGAAAGCCTCCCGATACCAGACGAACTTCGCCGCATTCTGACCGATATCTACTCAAACAACATCATGGACTTTGCCGTCGGACAAGACTCAGTTCAAATCCATCCAACAGCCGGAGTCCGACAAGGAGATCCATTAAGCAGCGTCGTCTTCAATCTGGCGGCAGAACCGATCATCAGGACAGTAAAATCAAACAACAACGGGTTCGCAGTCTACCAGTCAAGAGTGTCCACTTCGTCCTATGCAGACGACATTGCCATCGCAGGATCTTCAGTCAGCGAAATCCAGGGAACTCTCAATGCCACCGAGAACACGGCAACCTCACTCGGCTTGAGATTTAATCCTAACAAATGCACGTCACTCACACTCATTAATGGCAAATCTTCTGTAGATAACCCACTGAAACTCGGAGACTCCCAAATAAGGGCCCTAGCCGAGGACGAACAGGAAAACTATCTAGGGACTCCACTAGGCTCACGACTAACCTTCCGACCCACCACGTCACTTCTCGGAAATTTGATAAAGATTGGCGACTCCGGTTTGGCTCCCTGGCAAAAGCTGGAAGTGTACAGAAGTGTACTACTCCCATCACTTTCCCACCACCTTGCATCGGGAAGAGTCGAGAAAAGATCCCTCTACGACCTGGACGTCGCCTGCAGAGATTTCCTTCGCAAGGTAGCCTGTGTCCCTATGTCCGCTAACACTGCTTTTTTCTACTCAGATCGCCGCGTGGGAGGACTTGGAGCTCTCCCCCTCACAGACGAGGCTGACATTTGGACCCTGGCAAGAGCACTGCAACTCCTAGATAGCAAAGACAAGAACGTCAGTGAAGTGGCAATGGCACAACTAGAAGAAACCATCAAATTGGGATACGGCAGGAACGAGGTCCCCTTTCCACTTCCTATTAACGAGTACTTGGCAGGTTCCATGGAAAAGGGACTTGGAGCAATCAGACATGGAGGAGCATCGATGAACCTTTGGACCCGCGCAAGGAAGGCCTCGGGCTGTTTGAAGAGGATAAGGATTGATGTATCCGGCGAAGAGTACAGCAAAGTTATCGCCGATGACATCTCCACAATCTCCATCAAGGCAGTCAGAGGACTCCGGACCGCGATGAGGCAAAGGTGGACAAGCAGACTCCTGTCAGCTCAACAAGGAAAGACGGCAACCGGATTAGCTCTTGACATGGCCAAGGAGAACGCAGGTCTCTTATCATGCCGAACGCCACTGTCCTTCCAGGAATGGCACTTTCTCCACAAGGCGAGACTAGGGATACTGCCAGTCCGAGGTGGCCCAGGATCAAAGTCGACAGTCAAAACCTGTCGACTAGGTTGTACGAAGCTGGAAACCACAGACCATGTTGTCTGTGGGTGCCAGGTAAACTCCGCTCTTTCTATTAATCGTCATAATTCTATCTTAGGACTGATGGCGGAAGAAACGGAGAAACTTGGCCACACCGTCTCCGTCAACCTCGCCGTGGACAACTCCGGACTCAGACCAGACCTGGTGGTCACTTCCACCAACCCTCCCATCATCATCGACGTCACGGTTCCCCTCAGCAGCGCGGATGGACTCGAGAAGGCACAGGCAAGGAAAATTGAAAAGTACAAACATCTTGGTGTGGTACTCCCTCTCGTGGTTGGTTCACTAGGGTCCTGGCTCCCAAGCAACGATGAGATATGTCTTGCCCTGGGATTCTCGGGTAGAAAATGGCAGAGCCTCAAGAAGAAGATGAAACTACTGGCCATCCAAGGAACAACTCAAATCATAGCCAAACATCTGGCATACCAGACCGAAGCAAGCGATCCCGAACCCGAAGAAGAAGAAGCAGAAGAGGGCGCAAGTCCTCCCTCTTCCTCAAACTAAGGGTTTTTTAACGTAGCGTTGACACGTCGTCTCGCGAACTTTTTCCCTTCAAAATCAACTAAAATAAATCATTGTATATATGTTTATTCCCAGTCCTTTGGAAAATACAATGCATAAAATCTGTTCTTATCAGCTTAATATCTGATACGGGTTCAAATGGACCCCAGAATATTAAACTGATTTTTGGCATACGGTGGGAATACAGTGCTTGCACTGCTCCCGCCACGGGTTGACCCGGTATTGCAGTACCTCCGGGATCGGCTCACCCTCTATGAGGGAGAACATATTGAATAAAACAGAAATTGTCTTAGCACCGTATAATAAAAGACCATGTATAATTGCAAAACTGTCATGTAGACATGTTTGTAATTTTTTCTAATTGTATTTTTTTCGTAATATCAAGAAAAGCATAAAAAAATACGTACTTGATTGTGTTAACTAATTAGTACTGTTCATCTTTCGATGTGATGTTTTTTTTTTAAATATGAAGATGCGTGTATTTTCATATGAAAAGTCGATTTTCTTATTTTCTTATTTGCCAATTGGACGACCAAATGAAAAAAAACAAGCAATTTGTTTCTTGAAAAGTATTTGCAAAGATCAAGACCATGAAATAAATACTGAGCTTTATTTACTATATTTTGCTCGAGTTCGTAATTCAAGTCGATGAAAGAAAGTGGGTGGTATTCTCTAAACGTCAGTCAAATACTTGAACACTCTTTGTCAATATTGTTCTGCTGTATACAAAGTATTAAACAAAGTGAAAAAGCATCCACAATCATACTTACCTGGCTCAGAGGCAACCATGATCACCAAGGTGGTTCCTCCAGGGCGAGGCCTTTCCATTGCACTAAGGATGGGCTGACCCTTGCGATTAATCCAAATGTGATTAACTCGGGAGTACAATTTTTGGTAGTGGGGGACTGCGTTCGCGCCGTTCCCTGAACACACTATAAATGTAAGAAAAATTCTTGTCATCTGCCGGAAGTTGAACTAAATCTGGTCCCGTTAGTAAACGGTAGGGTTGACCGCTTGGGAATACGCGAAGCATCAGATTTTCTTTCTGGGAAGAAACAACAAAGTAATGAAATTCATGTTTAGCTACTTTAATATAAATCATCATGGCCAATGGATTGGCCGTGATCGTCTAGTGGTTAGGACCCTACGTTGTGGTACCTACTAGATATGAATCCGTAGTAACCCAGGTTCGAATCCTGGTCACGGCACTGAAAACTGATTTTTCACGTCAACACGCAGATTAACTATAAATTTTGTTTGGTTGGAAAGTAATGCTCGCTCACTTCAATAGTTCATAATGTGAAAAACAATTTGGAATGAAAACCTGAAATTCCCCCTCCCTTTTTTTGTGTGTGCAGGAAGTTGTTGAAATGTATGGAAGAAAAATACACATTTACAGAATTTCAAGTATTTGACCCGATATTAAGACAAAAATTATTTCATGTATGTAATGAACTGTCCCCTGTTGGTATTAGTCCAATGGGAGATGGAAATTAAAATTTGCCTAGGGTAATCTAAATGAATATTTCTGAACGAAATTGTTGGTCCAACACGTCCAAGCAGAACGAATTCAGCAAATGCTTAAGTAGACTTGCTTTTCTGATTATAATTTAGCTTTGCGCAGTGGCAATATCATAACCAATGAGGGTCTCCCGAGGTGTGATTATTGCTAGTTGAAAACTTTAACCAATACCCCGCCACGATGAAGTGAAATAATCTTTGTCGTCGGCAATTTTTGATAGCTCCATCAGGAGCATTTCAGCGTACAAGAAAAAAAAATTACAGTCAGTTAGAAAAATTGGAGTGTTGCATAGTGTGTTTATAACATTAAACGGTGAAAGTGAAATCGTATAAGTGATTTTTGTTTCCATTTAGTTGGTATTGCACGTCAGACAAGGCTGATTAATTCGTTCGCTGAAGGCCATTAATATCAGTCAGTTGGAACATTGTGAACACGGGGAAAATATTTGAAAAGGTGATTCCAAATGACAAGGTGAAAAGATTCCACCATGTTTAAAGGGGAAGTTCAATAAATTGTTAACCGCTGTAGGGTGAATGTCGGGGTAAACATCTGATCCCACCACCTACGTGTTGGGCTTGTACCATAAAGATCGTTCATTTTTTTCAAAAATAACACTGCGCACAACTGTTTCGTTCAAAAACATGTTAACGAGCTTTATACATGATATTTACTTTAAAATAACTGTACCCATTGATAAAGAATTGCACAAGGATTTTGATATGTAAACGCATGTTTCGAAAAAAAACCTTACAAGCGCACTTCAAAATTTTGAAATGAATATAAATACAAGGCATACCACTGTTATTTACTCTGGTTTCTAATCAATACCCGGATAAATCTTTCGCCTTTTACTAAAGATTTCCGTGGTTAGGAGCATTGATGAGTCTATATGACTTATTTTTTTAACGCCCGGTCTTCTGATTGGGCACTTTGAATAAATGAAAAATTAAAAACGTCTGTATGCGGAAACAAAGATATTCTACTACTACATACTGACAACATTTGTAAAATGACAAACTGATAGTTTTTCGGTGGTTTTGGTAAGATTAGTGTGTATTTCAAAAAGATAAATCTCAAGCACAAGTAATAGATTAGAGGCGAATATGGTCGGGTAATTGCGTCTAGTTTAATGTCAACGGCCATACCACATAGAACTCACCCGGTCTCGTCAGCTCCCGGAAGTTAAGCTATGTCGGGTCCCGTTAGTACTTGGATGGGTGACCGCTTGGGAATACGGGATGCTGTTGGCATGGAATTATTTTATTTTTGTGAATCCAATTGAATTGAAGTGCTTCCCAAGATGGGTGATACTACATGGACTACAATGTATTATTTTGGCATTAGTTGAAAATGGAAGGAACGTATTTTTTACTGGATATTGCCTACTAGACGTCCTCCAACCTCTTTGTTGCTGAAAGATATTTGAAACGCCGTGCGCGAAGCGCACGGCACAGCCGAGAGGCTTGTACGTTGGTGGTTTCTTCGGGCAGCTCTATCTAATCTCTCTGACTCTGAGATCCTTATGCAACGCAAGCTAAGTAAGGGAAGCAATCGTTAGCCTTATGACACTTGGATTGTTGGCTCATTGATCGGACATCCCCGGAACGAGAAAATTAAAAATGACAGTTAGCCAAAAATAGTGGCGTTTGGAAATATTATCAAATTTTATATTCGGTTGTCCATTGACAAATGTACTTATATGTCCTCGTTTGTTTGGCTAAGGTTGGTGTGTATTTCGAACAGAAAGTAAGCAAGCATTAGAACTAGATTTAGAGGCGAATATGGTCGGGTAATGGCGACTGAATTGATGTCAACGGCCATACCACATAGAACTCACCCGGTCTCGTCAGCTCCCGGAAGTTAAGCTATGTCGGGTCCCGTTAGTACTTGGATGGGTGACCACTTGGGAATACGGGATGCTGTTGGCATGGTGTAATTTTATTTTTGCTCCCCAAGTTAGATGAGACATGGAATATAATGTATTCTTTAGGTATTAGTTGAAAAGGGTATTGCTGGGACTTTGATTAATGATACCATATATTGTAGAACGCATGTTTGTTTGATCTCGGTAGTTTTAACGACAAAAAAAAAGATAGAGGTTTGGCTATTTTGTTGAGGCTGTTGCATGACGCCCACTCACTGGCACGATCCCACTACTGCCGAACACGGGAACTTTTGGCTGCTAGGTTTCCCTCCTGACCCACTACGCTCCTCCTTAGCTAACCTGCACCTACTAGATTCCTCTAGCAGATCCATGCTGATGTCAAGCTTAGTGCGGGCACCTGATCAACATGCGGTATCACGAAACAGGGCTCCTAAACTCAAGCCATCCACTCTACCAAGCCTCCCCGAAGCAGGATTATAGGTGCACGCCAAACACCCAGCTGATAAATGGGCTCTCAATCGATAATACATTACTGTAATAAATTGATTTGATGAGCACGCGGATTCTTTATTGTGTCCAAAATTGGTCTCGTCACTTGTTCTATAACTATTAAAGAGCTTCTCGGTGTTTCAATAAATGAACAAAATGCAAGACCTGACAATGTATGTACTGTGTGCGTCAAGTATTGCAAATCTCAATTTAATATTCCGAAATATCGATCTATGCACTGTAATTTACGCCAAAGCTCATTGATCGTACAAACCTTATTTAGAGTTCTGCAAAATAACATTGCATTTAAGATCATACTTCACAGGATCATTTCTGTAGTATATCTTGACTTGTTTCCCACCAGAAACTTGTCTCCTTTCAACCCACGATGACGAGTTAAGACGCTGGTTTCTGAGCGTGAAACAGGCTGTGAGTGTAGCTGTCTCGACAGCATCAAACACAGTCATTGAGGACCGTTTCCGTTAAATCCATGTGAAATAGCGGAAGGAAACTAGCGTGTTCAGAGTGGTTGAGATGATAAAACAAATTTAAATTCTTGAAAATCTAAAGAGATAAATCTTAATAATAATTCCAGGTATTCGTGTCCTTAAATCATCTGCTTGTATGGCAAAATAAATTGTGAAAGTGAGGTTGGTCAATTTGAGGATGTGTCATGACTTTATGATCGTATTGCATTCTTTTAGTTATTGTTATTTAATCATGATTAATTATCGTTCAGAGCTTTTGTCGTCAGGTGGCGTGGCAAAGCCATATTCTGAAAAAAAAGGACCTAGTGTGATAACGAGAGTAAAATTTGCAACGCCTTCAGCGTAAATTGTATCTCCCTTAATACAGTATGAGCATAATAAAACAAATGAAAATGAACTTTATAAGCATCAAGTGGTCGCGTCTGGAAAAATGAACAACTCAATATTTTATAGCATTTCTTGAATGTTTTGAGTGATATGAGTATTCTTCGTACACCACCGGAAATGTGTTGAACCTCAGTGGTTATTTTGGGCAGTAATCCTTGTAACATTATCGCTTCTCGGCCTTTTGGCTAAGATCAAGTCAAGCAAATGCGGGGGTTGACTCTCACCCTCATCCCAACCTTGAGCCGATCCAGACGTCTGACCGTCTGGATTTGTTCTCCCTTTCTGGAATGGCAGGGGCAGCTGTGGACTTCTTCGAGTTCCAAGCTTGTGATGGAACTATTTACTTACCTTGGCCTGTGCCCGATACGATTAAGTGCTCTCTCTGTAAAATCGGAAAATACTCGTCAAGATCACGAGTCCAAGATTCGGTCAGGCACATGTTCGCTAAACATGACGCGAGAGTTGCTCCCATGTACACATGCAATTCGTGCGATCACGAGACCAGCGATGTTGTCATTGCTAGAAGGCATGAGAAAGGTTGTGGTGCACTTGATGAGAGCATCACTGTGGAAGGAACCACAATTATGGGTAATGAAGTCACGCTCATGTATCCAGGTGGCCCATGCCGATGCCCCTTATGCAAGTGGCACACAAAGGGTGAGGGAACAGTCGCTTTCCAGTCCATTGAACATCATCTGTTTAGAGTACATGGTCTCACTACAGTCCGCAGATGGCAATGTAGGAAATGCGAGGCAAATGGAGATGGATACTTCATTAAAACGCATTACAAAACACATCTAACAGAGACGCCAAAACCGTATTCTCCAACTGTTCCCCTCCTCCCCCTCCCTCCTAACATTTCCAACAGAGAGTTTTTCAGAATTATCAATCTTGAACTGTCAACCACCTCTTGTCACACCGCCACTGTTGCTTCGAGACGCAATACTCCGAACAACACAGAAGGAGAGGGGACCTCACCCGTCCCCTCCTCTTCCTCTCCAGCTTCTCCAGTTTCATCTTCTTCTTTTTCTTCTGCATCAAACACCTCCAAAGACTTGTCCACTCAACGCTCGAGTCCTTCTACTCCAAACATAATCTCAGAAAACAGTGAATCTCTTGACTCATCAATTTCCTCTTTCAATTCTCCGTCTTCATCAAAATCTTCCAACAACAATGATTCCTCTTATGAATCTCCAGCCTCATCTCCCAGCCAGCTTGGTAGATTGGTAGCTCCCGGAGACGCGGTGTGTCCACTAGAGGCGTTTAGGAGTGTTTGGGGCGCTAGGATAGAGGCTTGCAACACGGTACAGTGCCTCGACTCCACCCTCACTAAGTGCAGTGCTGAGTGGCTAAAACTTTCTGCCACACCGGAAGACTCGACCCCTTCTCAGAAACGACCGCCCCCTCCAAAGAAGCCACCAGACGCCCACCGAAAGCGAAGCCAAAACCGCCAGCAACAAAGAATCAGAAGATCCAAACAAACCCAAAACGACCAAAAGAGCAAAATTCAACGTCTATTTTCTTTGTATCCCCGCAGGGCTGTCAGGAAAATTCTCGAAGAAGAATCAACTGGATACTCTGGAACAAAAGAAACAGCGACTGCATTTTTGAAAGAAACCTACTGTCAGCCAGCTCCTTCTCAGGAGCAAGTGGAGTCAGCCCGTGCTCAATTCGACCACTGCGATTGGAAGCAGACGACCGATGACGACATCAGGCTACTCTCAGCTCCCCCCAGTCTTAGCGAAATCAAGCTTAAACTCGGTAAAGCTGCTAACACTGCTCCAGGAAGGGATGGCCTTGAATATCGCCACCTCCGGTCTCTTGACGGTAATGGCGAGCTCCTAGCAACCATTTACCGGGCGGTGTGGTCTCTGGGTATCCCAGCCTGCTGGAAAACATCTCGAACCGTCCCTATCTTCAAGAAAGGAGATCCCTCTGATTATGGAAACTTCAGGCCAATATCCTTACTACCAACCATGTACAAGATATTTTCGGGTATAATATCGTCCAGGATAATGGCCACCGCCACGAGACTAGGATGGATTTCTCCAGAACAAAAGGGATTCCTTCCAGGAGTCAGGGGTATCCAAGAGCACACCCACATACTCCACACGGTGATCGAGCAGGCGAAACAGTCAAAAAGGAAGCTGGTGATTGCTTGGCTCGATCTCACCAACGCATTCGGATCAATACCTCATCCGATACTGAACAGCCTGTTCGAAAGCCTCCCGATACCTGACGAACTTCGCCGCATTCTGACCGATATCTACTCAAACAACATCATGGACTTTGCCGTCGGACAAGACTCAGTTCAAATCCATCCAACAGCCGGAGTCCGACAAGGAGATCCATTAAGCAGCGTCGTCTTCAATCTGGCGGCAGAACCGATCATCAGGACAGTAAAATCAAACAACAACGGGTTCGCAGTCTACCAGTCAAGAGTGTCCACTTCGTCCTATGCAGACGACATTGCCATCGCAGGATCTTCAGTCAGCGAAATCCAGGGAACTCTCAATGCCACCGAGAACACGGCAACCTCACTCGGCTTGAGATTTAATCCTAACAAATGCACGTCACTCACACTCATTAATGGCAAATCTTCTGTAGATAACCCACTGAAACTCGGAGACTCCCAAATAAGGGCCCTAGCCGAGGACGAACAGGAAAACTATCTAGGGACTCCACTAGGCTCACGACTAACCTTCCGACCCACCACGTCACTTCTCGGAAATTTGATAAAGATTGGCGACTCCGGTTTGGCTCCCTGGCAAAAGCTGGAAGTGTACAGAAGTGTACTACTCCCATCACTTTCCCACCACCTTGCATCGGGAAGAGTCGAGAAAAGATCCCTCTACGACCTGGACGTCGCCTGCAGAGATTTCCTTCGCAAGGTAGCCTGTGTCCCTATGTCCGCTAACACTGCTTTTTTCTACTCAGATCGCCGCGTGGGAGGACTTGGAGCTCTCCCCCTCACAGACGAGGCTGACATTTGGACCCTGGCAAGAGCACTGCAACTCCTAGATAGCAAAGACAAGAACGTCAGTGAAGTGGCAATGGCACAACTAGAAGAAACCATCAAATTGGGATACGGCAGGAACGAGGTCCCCTTTCCACTTCCTATTAACGAGTACTTGGCAGGTTCCATGGAAAAGGGACTTGGAGCAATCAGACATGGAGGAGCATCGATGAACCTTTGGACCCGCGCAAGGAAGGCCTCGGGCTGTTTGAAGAGGATAAGGATTGATGTATCCGGCGAAGAGTACAGCAAAGTTATCGCCGATGACATCTCCACAATCTCCATCAAGGCAGTCAGAGGACTCCGGACCGCGATGAGGCAAAGGTGGACAAGCAGACTCCTGTCAGCTCAACAAGGAAAGACGGCAACCGGATTAGCTCTTGACATGGCCAAGGAGAACGCAGGTCTCTTATCATGCCGAACGCCACTGTCCTTCCAGGAATGGCACTTTCTCCACAAGGCGAGACTAGGGATACTGCCAGTCCGAGGTGGCCCAGGATCAAAGTCGACAGTCAAAACCTGTCGACTAGGTTGTACGAAGCTGGAAACCACAGACCATGTTGTCTGTGGGTGCCAGGTAAACTCCGCTCTTTCTATTAATCGTCATAATTCTATCTTAGGACTGATGGCGGAAGAAACGGAGAAACTTGGCCACACCGTCTCCGTCAACCTCGCCGTGGACAACTCCGGACTCAGACCAGACCTGGTGGTCACTTCCACCAACCCTCCCATCATCATCGACGTCACGGTTCCCCTCAGCAGCGCGGATGGACTCGAGAAGGCACAGGCAAGGAAAATTGAAAAGTACAAACATCTTGGTGTGGTACTCCCTCTCGTGGTTGGTTCACTAGGGTCCTGGCTCCCAAGCAACGATGAGATATGTCTTGCCCTGGGATTCTCGGGTAGAAAATGGCAGAGCCTCAAGAAGAAGATGAAACTACTGGCCATCCAAGGAACAACTCAAATCATAGCCAAACATCTGGCATACCAGACCGAAGCAAGCGATCCCGAACCCGAAGAAGAAGAAGCAGAAGAGGGCGCAAGTCCTCCCTCTTCCTCAAACTAAGGGTTTTTTAACGTAGCGTTGACACGTCGTCTCGCGAACTTTTTCCCTTCAAAATCAACTAAAATAAATCATTGTATATATGTTTATTCCCAGTCCTTTGGAAAATACAATGCATAAAATCTGTTCTTATCAGCTTAATATCTGATACGGGTTCAAATGGACCCCAGAATATTAAACTGATTTTTGGCATACGGTGGGAATACAGTGCTTGCACTGCTCCCGCCACGGGTTGACCCGGTATTGCAGTACCTCCGGGATCGGCTCACCCTCTATGAGGGAGAACATATTGAATAAAACAGAAATTGTCTTAGCACCGTATAATAAAAGACCATGTATAATTGCAAAACTGTCATGTAGACATGTTTGTAATTTTTTCTAATTGTATTTTTTTCGTAATATCAAGAAAAGCATAAAAAAATACGTACTTGATTGTGTTAACTAATTAGTACTGTTCATCTTTCGATGTGATGTTTTTTTTTTAAATATGAAGATGCGTGTATTTTCATATGAAAAGTCGATTTTCTTATTTTCTTATTTGCCAATTGGACGACCAAATGAAAAAAAACAAGCAATTTGTTTCTTGAAAAGTATTTGCAAAGATCAAGACCATGAAATAAATACTGAGCTTTATTTACTATATTTTGCTCGAGTTCGTAATTCAAGTCGATGAAAGAAAGTGGGTGGTATTCTCTAAACGTCAGTCAAATACTTGAACACTCTTTGTCAATATTGTTCTGCTGTATACAAAGTATTAAACAAAGTGAAAAAGCATCCACAATCATACTTACCTGGCTCAGAGGCAACCATGATCACCAAGGTGGTTCCTCCAGGGCGAGGCCTTTCCATTGCACTAAGGATGGGCTGACCCTTGCGATTAATCCAAATGTGATTAACTCGGGAGTACAATTTTTGGTAGTGGGGGACTGCGTTCGCGCCGTTCCCTGAACACACTATAAATGTAAGAAAAATTCTTGTCATCTGCCGGAAGTTGAACTAAATCTGGTCCCGTTAGTAAACGGTAGGGTTGACCGCTTGGGAATACGCGAAGCATCAGATTTTCTTTCTGGGAAGAAACAACAAAGTAATGAAATTCATGTTTAGCTACTTTAATATAAATCATCATGGCCAATGGATTGGCCGTGATCGTCTAGTGGTTAGGACCCTACGTTGTGGTACCTACTAGATATGAATCCGTAGTAACCCAGGTTCGAATCCTGGTCACGGCACTGAAAACTGATTTTTCACGTCAACACGCAGATTAACTATAAATTTTGTTTGGTTGGAAAGTAATGCTCGCTCACTTCAATAGTTCATAATGTGAAAAACAATTTGGAATGAAAACCTGAAATTCCCCCTCCCTTTTTTTGTGTGTGCAGGAAGTTGTTGAAATGTATGGAAGAAAAATACACATTTACAGAATTTCAAGTATTTGACCCGATATTAAGACAAAAATTATTTCATGTATGTAATGAACTGTCCCCTGTT
The DNA here is from genome assembly GCF_021134715.1 of Daphnia pulex. Classification (NCBI taxonomy): domain Eukaryota; kingdom Metazoa; phylum Arthropoda; class Branchiopoda; order Diplostraca; family Daphniidae; genus Daphnia; species Daphnia pulex. The sequence continues at coordinate 6,954,309 of NC_060024.1, read as the reverse complement.
GGTATTAGTCCAATGGGAGATGGAAATTAAAATTTGCCTAGGGTAATCTAAATGAATATTTCTGAACGAAATTGTTGGTCCAACACGTCCAAGCAGAACGAATTCAGCAAATGCTTAAGTAGACTTGCTTTTCTGATTATAATTTAGCTTTGCGCAGTGGCAATATCATAACCAATGAGGGTCTCCCGAGGTGTGATTATTGCTAGTTGAAAACTTTAACCAATACCCCGCCACGATGAAGTGAAATAATCTTTGTCGTCGGCAATTTTTGATAGCTCCATCAGGAGCATTTCAGCGTACAAGAAAAAAAAATTACAGTCAGTTAGAAAAATTGGAGTGTTGCATAGTGTGTTTATAACATTAAACGGTGAAAGTGAAATCGTATAAGTGATTTTTGTTTCCATTTAGTTGGTATTGCACGTCAGACAAGGCTGATTAATTCGTTCGCTGAAGGCCATTAATATCAGTCAGTTGGAACATTGTGAACACGGGGAAAATATTTGAAAAGGTGATTCCAAATGACAAGGTGAAAAGATTCCACCATGTTTAAAGGGGAAGTTCAATAAATTGTTAACCGCTGTAGGGTGAATGTCGGGGTAAACATCTGATCCCACCACCTACGTGTTGGGCTTGTACCATAAAGATCGTTCATTTTTTTCAAAAATAACACTGCGCACAACTGTTTCGTTCAAAAACATGTTAACGAGCTTTATACATGATATTTACTTTAAAATAACTGTACCCATTGATAAAGAATTGCACAAGGATTTTGATATGTAAACGCATGTTTCGAAAAAAAACCTTACAAGCGCACTTCAAAATTTTGAAATGAATATAAATACAAGGCATACCACTGTTATTTACTCTGGTTTCTAATCAATACCCGGATAAATCTTTCGCCTTTTACTAAAGATTTCCGTGGTTAGGAGCATTGATGAGTCTATATGACTTATTTTTTTAACGCCCGGTCTTCTGATTGGGCACTTTGAATAAATGAAAAATTAAAAACGTCTGTATGCGGAAACAAAGATATTCTACTACTACATACTGACAACATTTGTAAAATGACAAACTGATAGTTTTTCGGTGGTTTTGGTAAGATTAGTGTGTATTTCAAAAAGATAAATCTCAAGCACAAGTAATAGATTAGAGGCGAATATGGTCGGGTAATTGCGTCTAGTTTAATGTCAACGGCCATACCACATAGAACTCACCCGGTCTCGTCAGCTCCCGGAAGTTAAGCTATGTCGGGTCCCGTTAGTACTTGGATGGGTGACCGCTTGGGAATACGGGATGCTGTTGGCATGGAATTATTTTATTTTTGTGAATCCAATTGAATTGAAGTGCTTCCCAAGATGGGTGATACTACATGGACTACAATGTATTATTTTGGCATTAGTTGAAAATGGAAGGAACGTATTTTTTACTGGATATTGCCTACTAGACGTCCTCCAACCTCTTTGTTGCTGAAAGATATTTGAAACGCCGTGCGCGAAGCGCACGGCACAGCCGAGAGGCTTGTACGTTGGTGGTTTCTTCGGGCAGCTCTATCTAATCTCTCTGACTCTGAGATCCTTATGCAACGCAAGCTAAGTAAGGGAAGCAATCGTTAGCCTTATGACACTTGGATTGTTGGCTCATTGATCGGACATCCCCGGAACGAGAAAATTAAAAATGACAGTTAGCCAAAAATAGTGGCGTTTGGAAATATTATCAAATTTTATATTCGGTTGTCCATTGACAAATGTACTTATATGTCCTCGTTTGTTTGGCTAAGGTTGGTGTGTATTTCGAACAGAAAGTAAGCAAGCATTAGAACTAGATTTAGAGGCGAATATGGTCGGGTAATGGCGACTGAATTGATGTCAACGGCCATACCACATAGAACTCACCCGGTCTCGTCAGCTCCCGGAAGTTAAGCTATGTCGGGTCCCGTTAGTACTTGGATGGGTGACCGCTTGGGAATACGGGATGCTGTTGGCATGGTGTAATTTTATTTTTGCTCCCCAAGTTAGATGAGACATGGAATATAATGTATTCTTTAGGTATTAGTTGAAAAGGGTATTGCTGGGACTTTGATTAATGATACCATATATTGTAGAACGCATGTTTGTTTGATCTCGGTAGTTTTAACGACAAAAAAAAAGATAGAGGTTTGGCTATTTTGTTGAGGCTGTTGCATGACGCCCACTCACTGGCACGATCCCACTACTGCCGAACACGGGAACTTTTGGCTGCTAGGTTTCCCTCCTGACCCACTACGCTCCTCCTTAGCTAACCTGCACCTACTAGATTCCTCTAGCAGATCCATGCTGATGTCAAGCTTAGTGCGGGCACCTGATCAACATGCGGTATCACGAAACAGGGCTCCTAAACTCAAGCCATCCACTCTACCAAGCCTCCCCGAAGCAGGATTATAGGTGCACGCCAAACACCCAGCTGATAAATGGGCTCTCAATCGATAATACATTACTGTAATAAATTGATTTGATGAGCACGCGGATTCTTTATTGTGTCCAAAATTGGTCTCGTCACTTGTTCTATAACTATTAAAGAGCTTCTCGGTGTTTCAATAAATGAACAAAATGCAAGACCTGACAATGTATGTACTGTGTGCGTCAAGTATTGCAAATCTCAATTTAATATTCCGAAATATCGATCTATGCACTGTAATTTACGCCAAAGCTCATTGATCGTACAAACCTTATTTAGAGTTCTGCAAAATAACATTGCATTTAAGATCATACTTCACAGGATCATTTCTGTAGTATATCTTGACTTGTTTCCCACCAGAAACTTGTCTCCTTTCAACCCACGATGACGAGTTAAGACGCTGGTTTCTGAGCGTGAAACAGGCTGTGAGTGTAGCTGTCTCGACAGCATCAAACACAGTCATTGAGGACCGTTTCCGTTAAATCCATGTGAAATAGCGGAAGGAAACTAGCGTGTTCAGAGTGGTTGAGATGATAAAACAAATTTAAATTCTTGAAAATCTAAAGAGATAAATCTTAATAATAATTCCAGGTATTCGTGTCCTTAAATCATCTGCTTGTATGGCAAAATAAATTGTGAAAGTGAGGTTGGTCAATTTGAGGATGTGTCATGACTTTATGATCGTATTGCATTCTTTTAGTTATTGTTATTTAATCATGATTAATTATCGTTCAGAGCTTTTGTCGTCAGGTGGCGTGGCAAAGCCATATTCTGAAAAAAAAGGACCTAGTGTGATAACGAGAGTAAAATTTGCAACGCCTTCAGCGTAAATTGTATCTCCCTTAATACAGTATGAGCATAATAAAACAAATGAAAATGAACTTTATAAGCATCAAGTGGTCGCGTCTGGAAAAATGAACAACTCAATATTTTATAGCATTTCTTGAATGTTTTGAGTGATATGAGTATTCTTCGTACACCACCGGAAATGTGTTGAACCTCAGTGGTTATTTTGGGCAGTAATCCTTGTAACATTATCGCTTCTCGGCCTTTTGGCTAAGATCAAGTCAAGCAAATGCGGGGGTTGACTCTCACCCTCATCCCAACCTTGAGCCGATCCAGACGTCTGACCGTCTGGATTTGTTCTCCCTTTCTGGAATGGCAGGGGCAGCTGTGGACTTCTTCGAGTTCCAAGCTTGTGATGGAACTATTTACTTACCTTGGCCTGTGCCCGATACGATTAAGTGCTCTCTCTGTAAAATCGGAAAATACTCGTCAAGATCACGAGTCCAAGATTCGGTCAGGCACATGTTCGCTAAACATGACGCGAGAGTTGCTCCCATGTACACATGCAATTCGTGCGATCACGAGACCAGCGATGTTGTCATTGCTAGAAGGCATGAGAAAGGTTGTGGTGCACTTGATGAGAGCATCACTGTGGAAGGAACCACAATTATGGGTAATGAAGTCACGCTCATGTATCCAGGTGGCCCATGCCGATGCCCCTTATGCAAGTGGCACACAAAGGGTGAGGGAACAGTCGCTTTCCAGTCCATTGAACATCATCTGTTTAGAGTACATGGTCTCACTACAGTCCGCAGATGGCAATGTAGGAAATGCGAGGCAAATGGAGATGGATACTTCATTAAAACGCATTACAAAACACATCTAACAGAGACGCCAAAACCGTATTCTCCAACTGTTCCCCTCCTCCCCCTCCCTCCTAACATTTCCAACAGAGAGTTTTTCAGAATTATCAATCTTGAACTGTCAACCACCTCTTGTCACACCGCCACTGTTGCTTCGAGACGCAATACTCCGAACAACACAGAAGGAGAGGGGACCTCACCCGTCCCCTCCTCTTCCTCTCCAGCTTCTCCAGTTTCATCTTCTTCTTTTTCTTCTGCATCAAACACCTCCAAAGACTTGTCCACTCAACGCTCGAGTCCTTCTACTCCAAACATAATCTCAGAAAACAGTGAATCTCTTGACTCATCAATTTCCTCTTTCAATTCTCCGTCTTCATCAAAATCTTCCAACAACAATGATTCCTCTTATGAATCTCCAGCCTCATCTCCCAGCCAGCTTGGTAGATTGGTAGCTCCCGGAGACGCGGTGTGTCCACTAGAGGCGTTTAGGAGTGTTTGGGGCGCTAGGATAGAGGCTTGCAACACGGTACAGTGCCTCGACTCCACCCTCACTAAGTGCAGTGCTGAGTGGCTAAAACTTTCTGCCACACCGGAAGACTCGACCCCTTCTCAGAAACGACCGCCCCCTCCAAAGAAGCCACCAGACGCCCACCGAAAGCGAAGCCAAAACCGCCAGCAACAAAGAATCAGAAGATCCAAACAAACCCAAAACGACCAAAAGAGCAAAATTCAACGTCTATTTTCTTTGTATCCCCGCAGGGCTGTCAGGAAAATTCTCGAAGAAGAATCAACTGGATACTCTGGAACAAAAGAAACAGCGACTGCATTTTTGAAAGAAACCTACTGTCAGCCAGCTCCTTCTCAGGAGCAAGTGGAGTCAGCCCGTGCTCAATTCGACCACTGCGATTGGAAGCAGACGACCGATGACGACATCAGGCTACTCTCAGCTCCCCCCAGTCTTAGCGAAATCAAGCTTAAACTCGGTAAAGCTGCTAACACTGCTCCAGGAAGGGATGGCCTTGAATATCGCCACCTCCGGTCTCTTGACGGTAATGGCGAGCTCCTAGCAACCATTTACCGGGCGGTGTGGTCTCTGGGTATCCCAGCCTGCTGGAAAACATCTCGAACCGTCCCTATCTTCAAGAAAGGAGATCCCTCTGATTATGGAAACTTCAGGCCAATATCCTTACTACCAACCATGTACAAGATATTTTCGGGTATAATATCGTCCAGGATAATGGCCACCGCCACGAGACTAGGATGGATTTCTCCAGAACAAAAGGGATTCCTTCCAGGAGTCAGGGGTATCCAAGAGCACACCCACATACTCCACACGGTGATCGAGCAGGCGAAACAGTCAAAAAGGAAGCTGGTGATTGCTTGGCTCGATCTCACCAACGCATTCGGATCAATACCTCATCCGATACTGAACAGCCTGTTCGAAAGCCTCCCGATACCTGACGAACTTCGCCGCATTCTGACCGATATCTACTCAAACAACATCATGGACTTTGCCGTCGGACAAGACTCAGTTCAAATCCATCCAACAGCCGGAGTCCGACAAGGAGATCCATTAAGCAGCGTCGTCTTCAATCTGGCGGCAGAACCGATCATCAGGACAGTAAAATCAAACAACAACGGGTTCGCAGTCTACCAGTCAAGAGTGTCCACTTCGTCCTATGCAGACGACATTGCCATCGCAGGATCTTCAGTCAGCGAAATCCAGGGAACTCTCAATGCCACCGAGAACACGGCAACCTCACTCGGCTTGAGATTTAATCCTAACAAATGCACGTCACTCACACTCATTAATGGCAAATCTTCTGTAGATAACCCACTGAAACTCGGAGACTCCCAAATAAGGGCCCTAGCCGAGGACGAACAGGAAAACTATCTAGGGACTCCACTAGGCTCACGACTAACCTTCCGACCCACCACGTCACTTCTCGGAAATTTGATAAAGATTGGCGACTCCGGTTTGGCTCCCTGGCAAAAGCTGGAAGTGTACAGAAGTGTACTACTCCCATCACTTTCCCACCACCTTGCATCGGGAAGAGTCGAGAAAAGATCCCTCTACGACCTGGACGTCGCCTGCAGAGATTTCCTTCGCAAGGTAGCCTGTGTCCCTATGTCCGCTAACACTGCTTTTTTCTACTCAGATCGCCGCGTGGGAGGACTTGGAGCTCTCCCCCTCACAGACGAGGCTGACATTTGGACCCTGGCAAGAGCACTGCAACTCCTAGATAGCAAAGACAAGAACGTCAGTGAAGTGGCAATGGCACAACTAGAAGAAACCATCAAATTGGGATACGGCAGGAACGAGGTCCCCTTTCCACTTCCTATTAACGAGTACTTGGCAGGTTCCATGGAAAAGGGACTTGGAGCAATCAGACATGGAGGAGCATCGATGAACCTTTGGACCCGCGCAAGGAAGGCCTCGGGCTGTTTGAAGAGGATAAGGATTGATGTATCCGGCGAAGAGTACAGCAAAGTTATCGCCGATGACATCTCCACAATCTCCATCAAGGCAGTCAGAGGACTCCGGACCGCGATGAGGCAAAGGTGGACAAGCAGACTCCTGTCAGCTCAACAAGGAAAGACGGCAACCGGATTAGCTCTTGACATGGCCAAGGAGAACGCAGGTCTCTTATCATGCCGAACGCCACTGTCCTTCCAGGAATGGCACTTTCTCCACAAGGCGAGACTAGGGATACTGCCAGTCCGAGGTGGCCCAGGATCAAAGTCGACAGTCAAAACCTGTCGACTAGGTTGTACGAAGCTGGAAACCACAGACCATGTTGTCTGTGGGTGCCAGGTAAACTCCGCTCTTTCTATTAATCGTCATAATTCTATCTTAGGACTGATGGCGGAAGAAACGGAGAAACTTGGCCACACCGTCTCCGTCAACCTCGCCGTGGACAACTCCGGACTCAGACCAGACCTGGTGGTCACTTCCACCAACCCTCCCATCATCATCGACGTCACGGTTCCCCTCAGCAGCGCGGATGGACTCGAGAAGGCACAGGCAAGGAAAATTGAAAAGTACAAACATCTTGGTGTGGTACTCCCTCTCGTGGTTGGTTCACTAGGGTCCTGGCTCCCAAGCAACGATGAGATATGTCTTGCCCTGGGATTCTCGGGTAGAAAATGGCAGAGCCTCAAGAAGAAGATGAAACTACTGGCCATCCAAGGAACAACTCAAATCATAGCCAAACATCTGGCATACCAGACCGAAGCAAGCGATCCCGAACCCGAAGAAGAAGAAGCAGAAGAGGGCGCAAGTCCTCCCTCTTCCTCAAACTAAGGGTTTTTTAACGTAGCGTTGACACGTCGTCTCGCGAACTTTTTCCCTTCAAAATCAACTAAAATAAATCATTGTATATATGTTTATTCCCAGTCCTTTGGAAAATACAATGCATAAAATCTGTTCTTATCAGCTTAATATCTGATACGGGTTCAAATGGACCCCAGAATATTAAACTGATTTTTGGCATACGGTGGGAATACAGTGCTTGCACTGCTCCCGCCACGGGTTGACCCGGTATTGCAGTACCTCCGGGATCGGCTCACCCTCTATGAGGGAGAACATATTGAATAAAACAGAAATTGTCTTAGCACCGTATAATAAAAGACCATGTATAATTGCAAAACTGTCATGTAGACATGTTTGTAATTTTTTCTAATTGTATTTTTTTCGTAATATCAAGAAAAGCATAAAAAAATACGTACTTGATTGTGTTAACTAATTAGTACTGTTCATCTTTCGATGTGATGTTTTTTTTTTAAATATGAAGATGCGTGTATTTTCATATGAAAAGTCGATTTTCTTATTTTCTTATTTGCCAATTGGACGACCAAATGAAAAAAAACAAGCAATTTGTTTCTTGAAAAGTATTTGCAAAGATCAAGACCATGAAATAAATACTGAGCTTTATTTACTATATTTTGCTCGAGTTCGTAATTCAAGTCGATGAAAGAAAGTGGGTGGTATTCTCTAAACGTCAGTCAAATACTTGAACACTCTTTGTCAATATTGTTCTGCTGTATACAAAGTATTAAACAAAGTGAAAAAGCATCCACAATCATACTTACCTGGCTCAGAGGCAACCATGATCACCAAGGTGGTTCCTCCAGGGCGAGGCCTTTCCATTGCACTAAGGATGGGCTGACCCTTGCGATTAATCCAAATGTGATTAACTCGGGAGTACAATTTTTGGTAGTGGGGGACTGCGTTCGCGCCGTTCCCTGAACACACTATAAATGTAAGAAAAATTCTTGTCATCTGCCGGAAGTTGAACTAAATCTGGTCCCGTTAGTAAACGGTAGGGTTGACCGCTTGGGAATACGCGAAGCATCAGATTTTCTTTCTGGGAAGAAACAACAAAGTAATGAAATTCATGTTTAGCTACTTTAATATAAATCATCATGGCCAATGGATTGGCCGTGATCGTCTAGTGGTTAGGACCCTACGTTGTGGTACCTACTAGATATGAATCCGTAGTAACCCAGGTTCGAATCCTGGTCACGGCACTGAAAACTGATTTTTCACGTCAACACGCAGATTAACTATAAATTTTGTTTGGTTGGAAAGTAATGCTCGCTCACTTCAATAGTTCATAATGTGAAAAACAATTTGGAATGAAAACCTGAAATTCCCCCTCCCTTTTTTTGTGTGTGCAGGAAGTTGTTGAAATGTATGGAAGAAAAATACACATTTACAGAATTTCAAGTATTTGACCCGATATTAAGACAAAAATTATTTCATGTATGTAATGAACTGTCCCCTGTTGGTATTAGTCCAATGGGAGATGGAAATTAAAATTTGCCTAGGGTAATCTAAATGAATATTTCTGAACGAAATTGTTGGTCCAACACGTCCAAGCAGAACGAATTCAGCAAATGCTTAAGTAGACTTGCTTTTCTGATTATAATTTAGCTTTGCGCAGTGGCAATATCATAACCAATGAGGGTCTCCCGAGGTGTGATTATTGCTAGTTGAAAACTTTAACCAATACCCCGCCACGATGAAGTGAAATAATCTTTGTCGTCGGCAATTTTTGATAGCTCCATCAGGAGCATTTCAGCGTACAAGAAAAAAAAATTACAGTCAGTTAGAAAAATTGGAGTGTTGCATAGTGTGTTTATAACATTAAACGGTGAAAGTGAAATCGTATAAGTGATTTTTGTTTCCATTTAGTTGGTATTGCACGTCAGACAAGGCTGATTAATTCGTTCGCTGAAGGCCATTAATATCAGTCAGTTGGAACATTGTGAACACGGGGAAAATATTTGAAAAGGTGATTCCAAATGACAAGGTGAAAAGATTCCACCATGTTTAAAGGGGAAGTTCAATAAATTGTTAACCGCTGTAGGGTGAATGTCGGGGTAAACATCTGATCCCACCACCTACGTGTTGGGCTTGTACCATAAAGATCGTTCATTTTTTTCAAAAATAACACTGCGCACAACTGTTTCGTTCAAAAACATGTTAACGAGCTTTATACATGATATTTACTTTAAAATAACTGTACCCATTGATAAAGAATTGCACAAGGATTTTGATATGTAAACGCATGTTTCGAAAAAAAACCTTACAAGCGCACTTCAAAATTTTGAAATGAATATAAATACAAGGCATACCACTGTTATTTACTCTGGTTTCTAATCAATACCCGGATAAATCTTTCGCCTTTTACTAAAGATTTCCGTGGTTAGGAGCATTGATGAGTCTATATGACTTATTTTTTTAACGCCCGGTCTTCTGATTGGGCACTTTGAATAAATGAAAAATTAAAAACGTCTGTATGCGGAAACAAAGATATTCTACTACTACATACTGACAACATTTGTAAAATGACAAACTGATAGTTTTTCGGTGGTTTTGGTAAGATTAGTGTGTATTTCAAAAAGATAAATCTCAAGCACAAGTAATAGATTAGAGGCGAATATGGTCGGGTAATTGCGTCTAGTTTAATGTCAACGGCCATACCACATAGAACTCACCCGGTCTCGTCAGCTCCCGGAAGTTAAGCTATGTCGGGTCCCGTTAGTACTTGGATGGGTGACCGCTTGGGAATACGGGATGCTGTTGGCATGGAATTATTTTATTTTTGTGAATCCAATTGAATTGAAGTGCTTCCCAAGATGGGTGATACTACATGGACTACAATGTATTATTTTGGCATTAGTTGAAAATGGAAGGAACGTATTTTTTACTGGATATTGCCTACTAGACGTCCTCCAACCTCTTTGTTGCTGAAAGATATTTGAAACGCCGTGCGCGAAGCGCACGGCACAGCCGAGAGGCTTGTACGTTGGTGGTTTCTTCGGGCAGCTCTATCTAATCTCTCTGACTCTGAGATCCTTATGCAACGCAAGCTAAGTAAGGGAAGCAATCGTTAGCCTTATGACACTTGGATTGTTGGCTCATTGATCGGACATCCCCGGAACGAGAAAATTAAAAATGACAGTTAGCCAAAAATAGTGGCGTTTGGAAATATTATCAAATTTTATATTCGGTTGTCCATTGACAAATGTACTTATATGTCCTCGTTTGTTTGGCTAAGGTTGGTGTGTATTTCGAACAGAAAGTAAGCAAGCATTAGAACTAGATTTAGAGGCGAATATGGTCGGGTAATGGCGACTGAATTGATGTCAACGGCCATACCACATAGAACTCACCCGGTCTCGTCAGCTCCCGGAAGTTAAGCTATGTCGGGTCCCGTTAGTACTTGGATGGGTGACCGCTTGGGAATACGGGATGCTGTTGGCATGGTGTAATTTTATTTTTGCTCCCCAAGTTAGATGAGACATGGAATATAATGTATTCTTTAGGTATTAGTTGAAAAGGGTATTGCTGGGACTTTGATTAATGATACCATATATTGTAGAACGCATGTTTGTTTGATCTCGGTAGTTTTAACGACAAAAAAAAAGATAGAGGTTTGGCTATTTTGTTGAGGCTGTTGCATGACGCCCACTCACTGGCACGATCCCACTACTGCCGAACACGGGAACTTTTGGCTGCTAGGTTTCCCTCCTGACCCACTACGCTCCTCCTTAGCTAACCTGCACCTACTAGATTCCTCTAGCAGATCCATGCTGATGTCAAGCTTAGTGCGGGCACCTGATCAACATGCGGTATCACGAAACAGGGCTCCTAAACTCAAGCCATCCACTCTACCAAGCCTCCCCGAAGCAGGATTATAGGTGCACGCCAAACACCCAGCTGATAAATGGGCTCTCAATCGATAATACATTACTGTAATAAATTGATTTGATGAGCACGCGGATTCTTTATTGTGTCCAAAATTGGTCTCGTCACTTGTTCTATAACTATTAAAGAGCTTCTCGGTGTTTCAATAAATGAACAAAATGCAAGACCTGACAATGTATGTACTGTGTGCGTCAAGTATTGCAAATCTCAATTTAATATTCCGAAATATCGATCTATGCACTGTAATTTACGCCAAAGCTCATTGATCGTACAAACCTTATTTAGAGTTCTGCAAAATAACATTGCATTTAAGATCATACTTCACAGGATCATTTCTGTAGTATATCTTGACTTGTTTCCCACCAGAAACTTGTCTCCTTTCAACCCACGATGACGAGTTAAGACGCTGGTTTCTGAGCGTGAAACAGGCTGTGAGTGTAGCTGTCTCGACAGCATCAAACACAGTCATTGAGGACCGTTTCCGTTAAATCCATGTGAAATAGCGGAAGGAAACTAGCGTGTTCAGAGTGGTTGAGATGATAAAACAAATTTAAATTCTTGAAAATCTAAAGAGATAAATCTTAATAATAATTCCAGGTATTCGTGTCCTTAAATCATCTGCTTGTATGGCAAAATAAATTGTGAAAGTGAGGTTGGTCAATTTGAGGATGTGTCATGACTTTATGATCGTATTGCATTCTTTTAGTTATTGTTATTTAATCATGATTAATTATCGTTCAGAGCTTTTGTCGTCAGGTGGCGTGGCAAAGCCATATTCTGAAAAAAAAGGACCTAGTGTGATAACGAGAGTAAAATTTGCAACGCCTTCAGCGTAAATTGTATCTCCCTTAATACAGTATGAGCATAATAAAACAAATGAAAATGAACTTTATAAGCATCAAGTGGTCGCGTCTGGAAAAATGAACAACTCAATATTTTATAGCATTTCTTGAATGTTTTGAGTGATATGAGTATTCTTCGTACACCACCGGAAATGTGTTGAACCTCAGTGGTTATTTTGGGCAGTAATCCTTGTAACATTATCGCTTCTCGGCCTTTTGGCTAAGATCAAGTCAAGCAAATGCGGGGGTTGACTCTCACCCTCATCCCAACCTTGAGCCGATCCAGACGTCTGACCGTCTGGATTTGTTCTCCCTTTCTGGAATGGCAGGGGCAGCTGTGGACTTCTTCGAGTTCCAAGCTTGTGATGGAACTATTTACTTACCTTGGCCTGTGCCCGATACGATTAAGTGCTCTCTCTGTAAAATCGGAAAATACTCGTCAAGATCACGAGTCCAAGATTCGGTCAGGCACATGTTCGCTAAACATGACGCGAGAGTTGCTCCCATGTACACATGCAATTCGTGCGATCACGAGACCAGCGATGTTGTCATTGCTAGAAGGCATGAGAAAGGTTGTGGTGCACTTGATGAGAGCATCACTGTGGAAGGAACCACAATTATGGGTAATGAAGTCACGCTCATGTATCCAGGTGGCCCATGCCGATGCCCCTTATGCAAGTGGCACACAAAGGGTGAGGGAACAGTCGCTTTCCAGTCCATTGAACATCATCTGTTTAGAGTACATGGTCTCACTACAGTCCGCAGATGGCAATGTAGGAAATGCGAGGCAAATGGAGATGGATACTTCATTAAAACGCATTACAAAACACATCTAACAGAGACGCCAAAACCGTATTCTCCAACTGTTCCCCTCCTCCCCCTCCCTCCTAACATTTCCAACAGAGAGTTTTTCAGAATTATCAATCTTGAACTGTCAACCACCTCTTGTCACACCCCCACTGTTGCTTCGAGACGCAATACTCCGAACAACACAGAAGGAGAGGGGACCTCACCCGTCCCCTCCTCTTCCTCTCCAGCTTCTCCAGTTTCATCTTCTTCTTTTTCTTCTGCATCAAACACCTCCAAAGACTTGTCCACTCAACGCTCGAGTCCTTCTACTCCAAACATAATCTCAGAAAACAGTGAATCTCTTGACTCATCAATTTCCTCTTTCAATTCTCCGTCTTCATCAAAATCTTCCAACAACAATGATTCCTCTTATGAATCTCCAGCCTCATCTCCCAGCCAGCTTGGTAGATTGGTAGCTCCCGGAGACGCGGTGTGTCCACTAGAGGCGTTTAGGAGTGTTTGGGGCGCTAGGATAGAGGCTTGCAACACGGTACAGTGCCTCGACTCCACCCTCACTAAGTGCAGTGCTGAGTGGCTAAAACTTTCTGCCACACCGGAAGACTCGACCCCTTCTCAGAAACGACCGCCCCCTCCAAAGAAGCCACCAGACGCCCACCGAAAGCGAAGCCAAAACCGCCAGCAACAAAGAATCAGAAGATCCAAACAAACCCAAAACGACCAAAAGAGCAAAATTCAACGTCTATTTTCTTTGTATCCCCGCAGGGCTGTCAGGAAAATTCTCGAAGAAGAATCAACTGGATACTCTGGAACAAAAGAAACAGCGACTGCATTTTTGAAAGAAACCTACTGTCAGCCAGCTCCTTCTCAGGAGCAAGTGGAGTCAGCCCGTGCTCAATTCGACCACTGCGATTGGAAGCAGACGACCGATGACGACATCAGGCTACTCTCAGCTCCCCCCAGTCTTAGCGAAATCAAGCTTAAACTCGGTAAAGCTGCTAACACTGCTCCAGGAAGGGATGGCCTTGAATATCGCCACCTCCGGTCTCTTGACGGTAATGGCGAGCTCCTAGCAACCATTTACCGGGCGGTGTGGTCTCTGGGTATCCCAGCCTGCTGGAAAACATCTCGAACCGTCCCTATCTTCAAGAAAGGAGATCCCTCTGATTATGGAAACTTCAGGCCAATATCCTTACTACCAACCATGTACAAGATATTTTCGGGTATAATATCGTCCAGGATAATGGCCACCGCCACGAGACTAGGATGGATTTCTCCAGAACAAAAGGGATTCCTTCCAGGAGTCAGGGGTATCCAAGAGCACACCCACATACTCCACACGGTGATCGAGCAGGCGAAACAGTCAAAAAGGAAGCTGGTGATTGCTTGGCTCGATCTCACCAACGCATTCGGATCAATACCTCATCCGATACTGAACAGCCTGTTCGAAAGCCTCCCGATACCAGACGAACTTCGCCGCATTCTGACCGATATCTACTCAAACAACATCATGGACTTTGCCGTCGGACAAGACTCAGTTCAAATCCATCCAACAGCCGGAGTCCGACAAGGAGATCCATTAAGCAGCGTCGTCTTCAATCTGGCGGCAGAACCGATCATCAGGACAGTAAAATCAAACAACAACGGGTTCGCAGTCTACCAGTCAAGAGTGTCCACTTCGTCCTATGCAGACGACATTGCCATCGCAGGATCTTCAGTCAGCGAAATCCAGGGAACTCTCAATGCCACCGAGAACACGGCAACCTCACTCGGCTTGAGATTTAATCCTAACAAATGCACGTCACTCACACTCATTAATGGCAAATCTTCTGTAGATAACCCACTGAAACTCGGAGACTCCCAAATAAGGGCCCTAGCCGAGGACGAACAGGAAAACTATCTAGGGACTCCACTAGGCTCACGACTAACCTTCCGACCCACCACGTCACTTCTCGGAAATTTGATAAAGATTGGCGACTCCGGTTTGGCTCCCTGGCAAAAGCTGGAAGTGTACAGAAGTGTACTACTCCCATCACTTTCCCACCACCTTGCATCGGGAAGAGTCGAGAAAAGATCCCTCTACGACCTGGACGTCGCCTGCAGAGATTTCCTTCGCAAGGTAGCCTGTGTCCCTATGTCCGCTAACACTGCTTTTTTCTACTCAGATCGCCGCGTGGGAGGACTTGGAGCTCTCCCCCTCACAGACGAGGCTGACATTTGGACCCTGGCAAGAGCACTGCAACTCCTAGATAGCAAAGACAAGAACGTCAGTGAAGTGGCAATGGCACAACTAGAAGAAACCATCAAATTGGGATACGGCAGGAACGAGGTCCCCTTTCCACTTCCTATTAACGAGTACTTGGCAGGTTCCATGGAAAAGGGACTTGGA